>NW_027040442.1:84946-90154 GCF_034236695.1 Oncorhynchus nerka
TTTTCTTTTAACCTTAGTACTGAATATAATGTGTAAATATAATCAAGAATTAGAGCAATGACTGTCTGTTCCTTGGTAGAAATGAATGAACTTATAGCCAGACTGGCTAGAATGCTTATCTACACAGGCAGACCTTGGCTCGGATCATAAATGATCTAAGTGTTGAGAACCATACAGACATTGTACTGGAGCGGACATTTCATGCAAATAAGAGTCTTACAAATTCTTAGGAATTGACAGTGTTTAATTTTAATTGGGTATTAAAACATAGAGGAATTTAATTCCTGTAACAGGTGATAACTGTGTTTGTAGAGTAAAGTATGTGTATCGGTTGGTTTGAAATAAACTTTGAGTGAATATCAGTGAATATTGTTTTTTGAGACTGATTTATGTGATTAAAGAAAACTGTAGTATCCAATACGTGTACTTCACATGGATCTATTATGTATTTAACCTTAATGGATGGGTGGTGACTGTTGAGAATGATAAGGAATTCAGTGAATAGTTGGATATCATGAGGCCAGGCTCCTATAATGTCGTCTAGAAGTCTGCAATATAATGTAGGTTGATGTGGGCACTTGGCCAATGCCTCTCTCTCCCATTCAGCCATGTAAATGTTTGCATATTCCGGGGCAAATTTCTTGCCCATAGCTGTTCCCTCCACCTGTAAGTATTGCTTATCATTGAATATAAAGTCGTTGTGCGTGAGGCTGATTTCTAATAATTGTAGTATTTGTAGTATTTCATTGTCTGGTCTATTGCTATCTGGGTGTGCATGGAAAATATTTCTGTACTCCTGTTGCTGTATTTATGTTAGTGTACAAGCTATCAATGTCTATAGTGAATATATATGTTTGGGAGGGAACAACTATGGATTTGATCTTCTCAAGAAAGTGATAAGTGTCTCTGAGGTAGCTGGGGTGTCTAGTGGAGAGAGGGTTGATATAATGATCAATATATTGGGCTCTGTTGTATGATTCACTATTACAGTCTGATACGATTGGCCTGCCAGGAGGAACTTCATAGGGAATAGTCCAGGTTTCTGGTTCTTTATGAATGTTGCAAAGCAGATAAAACAGTCTAGGTGGTGGAGTGTCTGGTCCAAATAGAAAGTCTGATGTGCCGTTTATCATAAAGTGTTTGTATGATTCTACGTAATGTAGTCTGGGTCTGTGGTTGTAGGCTGTTTCCTATTGGTACATAATACTTGGTGTTGGATAACTGTCTATTTGCCTCGTATGTGTATTGATGTTTATCTAGGACCACTGTTTCAGATCCCTTATCTGCCGGTTTCAATATTATGTGAGGGTTGTTTATAAGGTATTTTATGGCTTGTCTTTCGATGCGGGTGATGTTGTCCTCTCTATCTGCCTGGGTGTGATAGTAGTGAAGGGTGTCTTGGTCGGTTCTGATTAGGTTCTTTACCCTCCTATCTATCTGGGACAGTTTGGGTTCCCAGATTGAAGGAAGGGTGAATGGTAAATGGTTGTCATTCGTCTGATAGTCAAAGTAGTCTAGAAGTTTAAGAGTACATGGGGTTGGGGGGTAAAGAAGGGTGTGGTGTGGCTAGGTGGGTCCAAATTGTGGGTAGAGCCTATTCTAAATTTAGCTGCTCACACCAATTCTTAAAAATGAGGTCTGCTGTGGTTGTTGTCCAGTGTATCAGGTCTGTTGTTGTATGGAATTCATCATGGGGTATCTCCAAGAGAAATGGGCCATGTGTGGTGATGTAACCGTCAATGCCTGAGGTTTCGTTTTCTATCTGGTGAAAGGAGGTGTGAGTGGTTAATCATGGGGATGTAAATAATTGCATTAAGGGAAAGTGACTCTTACTTCCTTGTGCATTGATGCAATCTGTTTGATGTTTTGTATGGGTCATTATCCATATTGTTTATGCCCACAGAGAGAACCACTATGCTGGTGTCTAAATTAACCTCTGTTTTCTCCAGAACCTTTGTGAAATGGTCAAATCTTGCTCCAGGGTAACTGTCCACTTGTATTTTTGGGTTATGAAATGGAGGGATTCTATTAACATTTGAGTCTCCCAAGACTTTTATTGGTTTATTTCCCTTAAAATTCCAATCCGCCACCTTGCCTTTTGGTCTGGCTTTATGGTACGATGGTTTCTGAAGGGTTGCTGGGGTTGGGGTTGATGCTGGGGCTGGGGTTGGGGTTGATGCTGGGGCTGGAGGCTAAAGGATGCTGGGTTAAAGATACAATAAATAAAGATGCTGGGCCGAGGCTGGGGTTGGGGGTTGATGCTGGGGCTGGGGCTGAGGCTGGGGTTGGGGGTTGATGCTGGGGCTGAGGCTGGGGTTGGGGTTGATGCTGGGGCTGAGGCTGGGGTTGATGCTGGGGCTGAGGCAGGGGTTGGGGGTTGATGCTGGGGCTGAGGCTGGGGGTTGATGCTGGGGCTGAGGCTGGGGTTGGTGGTTGATGCTGGGGCTGAGGCTGGGGGTTGATGCTGGGGCTGAGGCTGGGGTTGGGGGTTGATGCTGGGGCTGAGGCTGGGGCTGAGGTTGGAATTCAAACTGGGGTTAGTATGTTGAGGCGCCAGTTATACAGGGGTCTCGGACTGGCAGTGACATGGTGTCTTTTTGGGAGGGCTCAGATTGGTTGTTTTTGGGTTGTTGCCCATTGTTTTGTCCATTAATCGTCATTTGCCCCTGGAACTGCCCAGTCCTAGGCTCACCCCCTGATGTGGCGTCTCCTGTTGGTGAGAGCGATAGAGGTGAAATCCTTTCCAAGATTTTAACTGAAACATTGCTGTGTTTAGGGGTTTTAACCAGGGGATTGGGAGTGTTGCTATAACATTGAGGGTTTCTGGCTGCAGGCCCTATGGTGGAACTCAACTGGGGCCTGGATTAAATTAGAGGTGTTAGTGGTTATAAATTCAAGGTTGGAGCCTATGGTGGGCGATGGGGGACCAATGATACTTTGAATACTGTTCTCCTGGGTGGTCCCTGGGTTGTTTAATCTCTGTGGGTCATGGGGGGAAGTGGAGGTAGGGGTTCTCATAATCTCCTTTCCTTTTACTTTGGAAGAAAGTGGGTGCCATGTTGTTCTTAGAATAAGATGGGGAGGGAGTGGGGGCCATGTTGTTCTTAGAATGAGATGGGGAGGGAGTGGGGGCCATGTTGTTCTTAGAATGAGATGGGGAGGGAGTGGGGGCCATGTTGTTCTTAGAATGAGATGGGGAGGGATTGGGGGCCATGTTGTTCTTAGAATGAGCTGGGGAGGGAGTGGGGGCTATGTTGTTCTTAGAATGAGATGGGGAGGGAGTGGGTATAATGTTGTTCTTAGAATGAGATGGGGAGGGAGTGGGGGCCATGTTGTTCTTAGAATGAGATGGGGAGGGAGTGGGGGCTATGTTGTTCTTAGAATGAGATGGGAAGGGAGTGGGGGCCATGTTGTTCTTAGAATGAGATGGGGAGGGAGTGGGGGCCATGTTGTTCTTAGTATGAGATGGGGAGTTGGGGCAATATTGCTGACATCTCTCTGTGTCTGCGAAGGTGCAACAGGGGATGAGGGTGTTGAGGTACGGATCCCTATCTCAGTAGAAGATTGTGTCTGAGGAAGAGGAGGATACTGATTATTTAGCTTCTGGTTTAAAGAGCACTGTGCTGGGGTAGGGCGTGGCCCCAATGGTGATGATCGTTTTTGAGAAGCCTGAGGCTTAACTAGAGGAGAGAACTTGGGTAAAGGAGGGAAGTCCTCCAACGAGGATGAGAAAGGAACTGGTGCTGAAGTGGTGGGCAGAGAAATCAACTGTGGTGGGGCCTGGATTTGAGCTGAGGCTGTATGCCAGGGGTTCTGTTGTTGTTCCAGTGGACCGGGAGCCAATGTGGTTATTGGCTGGGGGGAGGCTGAGGGGAAGGGGAGCTCTGTAGTGGGGTAAGAAAGGGAGTTGTCTGTTGTGAATTTCTAAGGAATGGTTCAAATTGTTTCCACTGTAGTGATGGTAGTGTGTGTCAGTTTGTGTGTTTATCTCTTATGCGCCCAATCCACAGCTTTTGGAGTTAGGGTTGGGGTTGGGTTAGGGTTAGGGTTGGGGTTGGGTTGGGGTTGGGTTGGGTTAGGGTTGGGTTAGGGTTGGGTTGGAGTTAGGGTTGGGTTGGGGTTGGAGTTGGGTTAGGGTTGGGTTAGGGTTGGGTTGGGTTGGGAGTGAAGCCAGCATGGTGATGGACATAGTATAAGGTTTGAAGACATATAATTCATTCTGTATTGATGTGTTTAACCAGACTTCTAGTCCCGTAAGCAGAGAGAACAGGGTTATGGTTGGGTTAGGGTTGGGTTGAAGCCAGTATTGATGTGTTTTAACCAGACTTCTAGTCCTGTAAACAGAGAACAACATACATGGACTTGTGTTTAACACGGTTTCATGTATTTTAATCATGTTCATTTATAACTCTCTGTATGACAGATTCTCAGTAGGTTTCCATAGTCCATTAACCTAACAGCCTGGCAGGTCTACACACACACACACACACACACACACACACAGAGAGAGAGAGAGAGAGAGAGAGAGAGAGAGAGATAGAGATAGAGATAGACAGAGAGACAGAGAGACAGAGATTGGGTATTGTGGGAATCTTTAATCAGGATGAGCTCATTCGGCAGGTCATAGTCTATGTTTGTGAGAGAAAGGAGTGTGGAGACTGTAGGGGGTAGATGGAAGAGAAGAGAGAGAGAGTGTGGAGACTCTAGAGGGGTAGACGGAGAGAAGAGAGAGAGAGAGAGACCGGAGACATTATCACCACCTACTGCTAGAGAGGCGACTAATACACCGTTTTGTTAGTTTGTCATTTGTTCATGGTAAGAAAAGAAATTGGGAAGATTTGGAAGGATTCTGTATGGAGGAATGGTCTAAGATCACTCCCAATGTGTTCTCCAACTCATAACACCTTTTAGAAAAAGGCTCAGTGCCATTATCCACACAAGGTGAGGTATTGAAAGGCGTGTCAATTTTGACCCCGAACCTTTAGAGAGAAAAATATTACTTGTTAAACACAATCCCTTTCTCTGAGCCATATTGTATTAGTAGAAAATCATTTAATTTCACCATTTTGTTTGAGCATAAAATATAGCTTTGCGTCTTGGAATGATTTATTTTATAACATCATTTTTACAAATCTTTATCAGGGTGTCAATAATTTGGGACCCCGTTGTATCCTTC
The DNA here is from genome assembly GCF_034236695.1 of Oncorhynchus nerka. NCBI lineage: Eukaryota > Metazoa > Chordata > Actinopteri > Salmoniformes > Salmonidae > Oncorhynchus > Oncorhynchus nerka. The sequence goes on from NW_027040442.1 coordinate 90,123, forward strand.
ACAGTTAGAGATATGTTGAACCTGGATCATCA
>NW_027040442.1:90654-200654 GCF_034236695.1 Oncorhynchus nerka
ATCAAATCTTGCTCCAGGGCAACTGTCCACTTGTATGTTTGGGTTATGAAATGGAGGGATTCTATTAACATTTGAGTCTCCCAAGACTAGTATTGGTTTATTTCCCTTAAAATTCCAATCCGCCACCTTGCCTTTTGGTCTGTCTTTATGGAACGATGGTTTCTGAAGGGTTGCTGGGGTTGGGGGTTGATGCTGGGGCTGAGGGCTGGGGTTGGGGTTGATGCTGGGGCTGAGGCTGGGGGTTGATGGTGGGGCTGGGGTTGGGGTTGATGCTGGGGCTGGGGCTGGGGCTGGGGGTTGATGCTGGGGCTGGGGCTGAGGCTGGGGTTGGGGGTTGATGCTGGGGCTGGGGCTGAGGCTGGGGTTGGGGGTTGATGCTGGGGCTGGGGCTGAGGCTGGGGTTGGGGGTTGATGCTGGGGCTGAGGCTGGGGGGGTTGATGCTGGGGCTGAGGCTGGGGTTGATGCTGGGGCTGAGGCTGGGGGTTGGGGGGCTGATGCTGGGGCTGAGGCTGGGGGTTGCTGGGGCTGAGGCTGGGGTTGGTGGTTGATGCTGGGGCTGAGGCTGGGGGTTGATGCTGGGGCTGAGGCTGGGGTTGGGGGTTGATGCTGGGGCTGAGGCTGGGGCTGAGGTTGGAATTCAAACTGGGGTTAGTATGTTGAGGCGCCAGTTATACAGGGGTCTCGGACTGGCAGTGACATGGTGTCTTTTGGGAGGGCTCAGATTGGTTGTTTTGGGTTGTTGCCCATTGTTTTGTCCATTAATCGTCATTTGCCCCTGGAACTGCCCAGTCCTAGGCTCACCCCTGATGTGGCGTCTCCTGTTGGTGAGAGCGATAGAGGTGAAATCCTTTCCAAGATTTTAACTGAAACATTGCTGTGTTTAGGGTTTTAACCAGGGGATTGGGAGTGTTGCTATAACATTGAGGGTTTCTGGCTGCAGGCCCTATGGTGGAACTCAACTGGGGCCTGAATTAAATTAGAGGTGTTAGTGGTTATAAATTCAAGGTTGGAGCCTATGGTGGGCGATGGGGACCAATGATACTTTGAATACTGTTCTCCTGGGTGGTCCCTGGGTTATTTAATCTCTGTGGGTCATGAGGGGAAGTGGAGGTAGGGGTTCTCATAATCTCCTTTCCTTTTACTTTGGAAGAAAGGGAGGGAGTGGGGGCCATGTTGTTCTTAGAATGAGATGGGGAGGGAGTGGGGGCCATGTTGTTCTTAGAATGAGATGGGGAGGGAGTGGGGGCCATGTTGTTCTTAGAATGAGATGGGGAGGGAGTGGGGGCCATGTTGTTCTTAGAATGAGATGGGGAGGGGATTGGGGGCTATGTTGTTCTTAGAATGAGATGGGGAGGGAGTGGGGGCCATGTTGTTCTTAGAATGAGGGGATGGGGAGGTTCTTAGAGTGGGGGGCTATGTTGTTCTTAGAATGAGATGGGAAGGGAGTGGGGGCCATGTTGTTCTTAGAATGAGATGGGGAGGGAGTGGGGGCCATGTTGTTCTTAGTATGAGATGGGGAGTTGGGGCAATATTGCTGACATCTCTCTGTGTCTGCGAAGGTGCAACAGGGGATGAGGGTGTTGAGGTACGGATCCCTATCTCAGTAGAAGATTGTGTCTGAGGAAGGAGGATACTGATTATTTAGCTTCTGGTTTAAAGAGCACTGTGCTGGGGTAGGGCGTGGCCCCAATGGTGATGATCGTTTTGAGAAGCCTGAGGCTTAACTAGAGGAGAGAACTTGGGTAAAGGAGGGAAGTCCTCCAACGAGGATGAGAAAGGAACTGGTGCTGAAGTGGTGGGCAGAGAAATCAACTGTGGTGGGGCCTGGATTTGAGCTGAGGCTGTATGCCAGGGGTTCTGTTGTTGTTCCAGTGGACCGGGAGCCAATGTGGTTATTGGCTGGGGGAGGCTGAGGGGAAGGGAGCTCTGTAGTGGGGTAAGAAAGGGAGTTGTCTGTTGTGAGTTTCTAAGGAATGGTTCAAAATTGTTTCCACTGTAGTGATGGTAGTGTGTGTCAGTTTGTGTGTTTATCTCTTATGTGCCCAGTCCACAGCTTTTGGGTTGGGGTTGGGGTTGGGTTAGGGTTAGGGTTAGGGTTGGGTTGGGGTTGGGTTGGGTTAGGGTTGGGTTAGGGTTGGGTTGGGTTAGGGTTGGGTTGGGGTTGGGTTGGGTTAGGGTTGGGTTAGGGGGGTTGGGTTGGAGCCAGCATGGTGATGGACATGAGTATAAGGTTTGAAGACATATAATTAATTCTGTATTGATGTGTTTTAACCAGACTTCTAGTCCCGTAAACAGAGAGAACAGGGTTATGGTTGGGTTAGGGTTGGGTTGAAGCCAGTATTGATGTGTTTTAACCAGACTTCTAGTCCTGTAAACAGAGAGAACAACATACATGGACTTGTGTTTAACACGGTTTCATGTATTTTAATCATGTTCATTTGTAACTCTCTCTGTATGACAGATTCTCAGTAGGTTTCCATAGTCCATTAACCTAACAGCCTGGCAGGTCTACACACACACACACACACACACACACACACACACACACACACACACACACACACAGAGAGAGAGAGAGAGAGAGAGAGAGAGATAGAGAGATAGAGAGAGAGACAGAGAGACAGAGAGACAGAGACAGAGATTGGGTATTGTGGGAATCTTTAATCAGGATGGCTCATTCGGCAGGTCATAGTCTATGTTTGTGAGAGAGAGAGGAGTGTGGAGACTGTAGAGGGGTAGACGGAGAGAAGAGAGAGAGGAGTGTGGAGACTCTAGAGGGGTAGACGGAGAGAAGAGAGAGAGAGGAGACCGGAGACATTATCACCACCTACCACTAGAGGGCGACTAATACACCGTTTTGTTAGTTTGTCATTTGTTCATGGTAAGAAAAGAAATTGGGAAGATTTGGAAGGATTCTGAATGGAGGAATGATCTAAGATCACTCCCAATGTGTTCTCCAACTCATAACACCTTTTAGAAAAAGGCTCAGTGCCATTATCCACACAAGGTGAGGTATTGAAAGGCGTGTCAATTTTGACCCCGAACCTTTAGAGAGAAAAAATATTACTTGTTAAACACAATCCCTTTCTCTGAGCCATATTGTATTAGTAGAAAATCATTTAATTTCACCATTTTGTTTGAGCATAAAATATAGCTTTGCGTCTTGGAATGATTTATTTTATAACATCATTTTTACAAATCTTTATCAGGGTGTCAATAATTTGGGACCCCGTTGTATCCTTCACAGTTAGAGATATGTTGAACCTGGATCATCATAATGATTCTACATGTTATAATATGAACCTGGATCATCATAATGATTCTACATGTTATAGTATGAACCTGGATCATCATAATGATTCTACATGTTATAGTATGAACCTGGATCATCATAATGATTCTACATGTTATAGTATGAACCTGGATCATCATAATGATTCTACATGTTATAGTATGAACCTGGATCATCATAATGATTCTACATGTTATAATATGAACCTGGATCATCATAATGATTCTACATGTTATAGTATGAACCTGGATCATCATAATGATTCTACATGTTATAGTATATGATCCATCATAATGATTCTACATGTTATAGGATCCATCATAATGATTCTACATGTTATAGTATGAACCTGGATCATCATAATGATTCTACATGTTATAATATGAACCTGGATCCATCATAATGATTCTACATGTTATAATATGAACCTGGATCCATCATAATGATTCTACATTTATAGTATGAACCTGGATCCATCATAATGATTCTACATGTTATAATATGCCATGGCCTTTACTGGCCAAAGGTTAAACTGCTGTTATGTTTATGATATACTATGGTGTTGTGTCACTAGACTTTGACCAGATATTATTACATCCAAAGATCAACTGAACCTAGAACATAGATACAGAGACACTTGTCATCAGGAAGGTTCTCTCTCAACACAACGGAAAATATCTCAATGACTTGACATGTTCTGGTTGTGAATTCAGGCTACAAGGTAAGACTCTTCCCAGGGATTATTGTAAAGTGTGTAGAGACATTCAATGTCTGGTGTTATTTTAGTATAGTGAATGACAGTAAAACACTCAGATGTAACAGTCCATTTCACCTGGGACAGCTACGTGACAGTTCAATCATACAAAATGGCGCTAACTGGGTGTAGTCAAGTCACATTCAATAACATGTTGTTCATATAGCTAACTGGGTGTAGTCAAGTCACATTCAATAACATGTTGTTCATATAGCTAACTGGGTGTAGTCAAGTCACATTCAATAACATGTTGTTCATATAGCTAACTGGGTGTAGTCAAGTCACATTCAATAACATGTTGTTCATATAGCTAACTGGGTGTAGTTCACATTCAATAGTTGTTCTAACTGGGTGTAGTCAAGTCACATTCAATAACATGTTGTTCATATAGCTAACTGGGTGTAGTCAAGTCACATTCAATAACATGTTGTTCATATAGCTAACTGGGTGTAGTCAAGTCACATTCAATAACATGTTGTTCATATAGCTAACTGGGTGTAGTCAAGTCACATTCAATAACATGTTGTTCATATAGCTAACTGGGTGTAGTCAAGTCACATTCAATAACATGTTGTTCATATAGCTAACTGGGTGTAGTCAAGTCACATTCAATAACATGTTGTTCATATAGCTAACTGGGTGTAGTCAAGTCACATTCAATAACATGTTGTTCATATAGCTAACTGGGTGTAGTCAAGTCACATTCAATAACATGTTGTTCATATAGCTAACTGGGTGTAGTCAAGTCACATTCAATAACATGTTGTTCATATAGCTAACTGGGTGTAGTCAAGTCACATTCAATAACATGTTGTTCATATAGCTAACTGGGTGTAGTCAAGTCACATTCAATAACATGTTGTTCATATAGCTAACTGGGTGTAGTCAAGTCACATTCAATAACATGTTGTTCATATAGCTAACTGGGTGTAGTCAAGTCACATTCAATAACATGTTGTTCATATAGCTAACTGGGTGTAGTCAAGTCACATTCAATAACATGTTGTTCATATAGCTAACTGGGTGTAGTCAAGTCACATTCAATAACATGTTGTTCATATAGCTAACTGGGTGTAGTCAAGTCACATTCAATAACATGTTGTTCATATAGCTAACTGGGTGTAGTCAAGTCACATTCAATAACATGTTGTTCATATAGCTAACTGGGTGTAGTCAAGTCACATTCAATAACATGTTGTTCATATAGCTAACTGGGTGTAGTCAAGTCACATTCAATAACATGTTGTTCATATAGCTAACTGGGTGTAGTCAAGTCACATTCAATAACATGTTGTTCATATAGCTAACTGGGTGTAGTCAAGTCACATTCAATAACATGTTGTTCATATAGCTAACTGGGTGTAGTCAAGTCACATTCAATAACATGTTGTTCATATAGCTAACTGGGTGTAGTCAAGTCACATTCAATAACATGTTGTTCATATAGCTAACTGGGTTTAGTCAAGTCACATTCAATAACATGTTGTTCATATAGCTAACTGGGTGTAGTCAAGTCAATTCAATAACATGTTGTTCATATAGCTAACTGGGTGTAGTCAAGTCACATTCAATAACATGTTGTTCATATAGCTAACTGGGTGTAGTCAAGTCACATTCAATAACATGTTGTTCATATAGCTAACTGGGTGTAGTCAAGTCACATTCAATAACATGTTGTTCATATAGCTAACTGGGTGTAGTCAAGTCACATTCAATAACATGTTGTTCATATAGCTAACTGGGTGTAGTCAAGTCACATTCAATAACATGTTGTTCATATAGCTAACTGGGTGTAGTCAAGTCACATTCAATAACATGTTGTTCATATAGCTAACTGGGTGTAGTCAAGTCACATTCAATAACATGTTGTTCATATAGCTAACTGGGTGTAGTCAAGTCACATTCAATAACATGTTGTTCATATAGCTAACTGGGTGTAGTCAAGTCACATTCAATAACATGTTGTTCATATAGCTAACTGGGTGTAGTCAAGTCACATTCAATAACATGTTGTTCATATAGCTAACTGGGTGTAGTCAAGTCACATTCAATAACATGTTGTTCATATAGCTAACTGGGTGTAGTCAAGTCACATTCAATAACATGTTGTTCATATAGCTAACTGGGTGTAGTCAAGTCACATTCAATAACATGTTGTTCATATAGCTAACTGGGTGTAGTCAAGTCACATTCAATAACATGTTGTTCATATAGCTAACTGGGTGTAGTCAAGTCACATTCAATAACATGTTGTTCATATAGCTAACTGGGTGTAGTCAAGTCACATTCAATAACATGTTGTTCATATAGCTAACTGGGTGTAGTCAAGTCACATTCAATAACATGTTGTTCATATAGCTAACTGGGTGTAGTCAAGTCACATTCAATAACATGTTGTTCATATAGCTAACTGGGTGTAGTCAAGTCACATTCAATAACATGTTGTTCATATAGCTAACTGGGTGTAGTCAAGTCACATTAAAACATGTTGTTCATATAACATATTATACGATTCGTATATTGTGGTTATTTAGTATCATAGTTCTAAATCATCTTTCAGAATATCAGAACATTTGTTGTTTTCTAAATTCCAATGAGCTCCTGCTTCCTGTGTAATTTGGTATGAAACCACTGAACATACTTTTCTTAACATTAATATTATGAACTGAATTCAGTAACAGCATCATAATATCATACCTGTTGAACAAAACAACACACTAGAATGAGAGAAATGAGAAATGAGAGAAATTATTAAAAGAGAAAGTGAGACGTTATTATTATTAATATTATTATTATTAACATTATTAGTTCCACTAGATGGATAAAAGGTGAAAAATATCAGTCACATGTTCATGTGATGCATTAAATCACCTGACTGTCTGGATGTGTCTGTTAGTAAATGATTAATTTCTCAAAGAGAATGAATAAATGTGAACAATTGACCTTCAATAATTATAATTGACAATCAATCAAATAATCAATCAAATAAGTTGTCACTGTGTTAACCACAACCAACATGTTGGATCTCTGTTTAGTTGTCACTGTGTTAACCACAACCAACATGTTGGATCTCTGTTTAGTTGTCACTGTGTTAACCACAACCAACATGTTGGATCTCTGTTTAGTTGTCACTGTGTTAACCACAACCAACATGTTGGATCTCTGTTTAGTTGTCACTGTGTTAACCACAACCAACATGTTGGATCTCTGTTTAGTTGTCACTGTGTTAACCACAACCAACATGTTGGATCTCTGTTTAGTTGTCACTGTGTTAACCACAACCAACATGTTGGATCTCTGTTTAGTTGTCACTGTGTTAACCACAACCAACATGTTGGATCTCTGTTTAGTTGTCACTGTGTTAACCACAACCAACATGTTGGATCTCTGTTTAGTTGTCACTGTGTTAACCACAACCAACATGCTGGATCTCTGGTTAGTTGTCACTGTGTTAACCACAACCAACATGTTGGATCTCTGTTTTAGTTGTCACTGTGTTAACCACAACCAACATGTTGGATCTCTGTTTAGTTGTCACTGTGTTAACCACAACCAACATGCTGGATCTCTGTTTAGTTGTCACTGTGTTAACCACAACCAACATGCTGGATCTCTGGTTAGTTGTCACTGTGTTAACCACAACCAACATGTTGGATCTCTGTTTTAGTTGTCACTGTGTTAACCACAACTAACATGTTGGATCTCTGTTTAGTTGTCACTGTGTTAACCACAACCAACATGTTGGATCTCTGTTTAGGGGACAGTTCTCTAAAATGAGTCTCTCTGGAGCGAGAAAGAAGGGGGGCCCTGCCTCTAAAATGAGTCTCTCTGAGGAGAGAGAGGAGGGGGACCCTGCCTCTAAAATGAGTCTCTCTGAGGAGAGAGAGGAGGGGGACCCTGCCTCTAAAATGAGACTCTCTGGGGAACATGACACCAAAGCTAAGAGGTGAGATTACAATGTTGTTTGTTTCTAAAACGTGTTTCCACCATTTTTTCACATGTGTTATTTATCAGACAGTATTGCTCAGGGGAACCTTGTCTGTAAAATATTGTTGTTAAAAGATTTTAATTCATAGATTTTAATTCACACACACAGACACACACACACACACACACAGACACACACAGACACACACACACAGACACACACACACACACACACACACACACACACACACACAGACACACACACACAGACACACACACACACACACACACACACACACACACAGACACACACACACAGACACACACACACACACACACACACACACACACACACACACACACACACACACACACACCTCCATAAAATTTTAGCATGACACAATCATTTAGCCTCTTAATTATGATCTAATATGTTGGCAGCAAAACTTTATAGTGTTTATTCTGATCGTTGTTACAAGCTGAATTCTGACAATATATCCGTTATATCAACACACTCTTCACTCCTGTTGAAACCAAAAAGGGTTTTATCTTCCTACAATATACAGAACCACTAAAGTTCTATATCGAACCCTTTATAGGAGGTTAGGAAGTGTCTGAGTATACAGTATATATAGAATATATATAGAACCCTTTATAGGAGGTTAGGAAGTGTCTGAGTATACAGTATATATAGAATATATATAGAACCCTTTATAGGAGGTTAGGAAGTGTCTGAGTATAGAGTATATATAGAATATATATAGAACCCTTTATAGGAGGTTAGCCTGTCTGAGTATACAGTATATATAGAATATATATTTAACCCTTTATAGGAGGTTAGCCTGTCTGAGTATACAGTATATATAGAATATATATCGAACCCTTTATAGGAGGTTAGGAAGTGTCTGAGTATACAGTATATATAGAATATATATAGAACCCTTTAAATGACGTTAGGAAGTGTCTGAGTATACAGTATATATAGAATATATCTATAACCCTTTATAGGAGGTTAGGAAGTGTCTGAGTATACAGTATATATAGAATATATCTATAACCCTTTATTAGGAGGTTAGGAAGTGTCTGAGTATACAGTATATATAGAATATATATAGAACCCTTTATAGGAGGTTAGGAAGTGTCTGCGTATACAGTATATATAGAATATATATAGAACCCTTTATAGGAGGTTAGGAAGTGTCTGCGTATACAGTATATATAGAATATATATAGAACCCTTAATAAGAGGTTAGCCTGTCTGAGTATACAGTATATATAGAATATATATAGAACCCTTTAAAGGAGGTTAGGAAGTGTCTGAGTATACAGCATATATAGAATATATATAGAACCCTTTATAGGAGGTAAGGAAGTGTCTGAGTATAAAGTATATATAGAATATATATAGAACCCTTTATAGGAGGTCAGGAAGTGTCTGAGTATACAGTATTTATGGAATATATATAGAACCCTTTATAGGAGGTTAGGAAGTGTCTGAGTATACAGTATATATAGAATATATATAGAACCCTTTATAGGAGGTTAGCCTGTCTGAGTAGACAGTATATATAGAATATATATAGAACCCTTTATAGGAGGTTAGCCTGTCTGAGTATACAGTATATATTTAACCTTTTATAGGAGGTTAGCCTGTCTGAGTATACAGTATATATTTAACCTTTTATAGGAGGTTAGCCTGTCTGAGTATACAGTATATATTTAACCTTTTATAGGAGGTTAGCCTGTCTGAGTATACAGTATATATTTAACCCTTTATAGGGCTCTTTGGTCAGAACTCTAGAGGTTCTTCTTCCCTGAATTGATATTCATTATATCCAAACACACTGGTGGTCAGGGAGGCATCTCTTTGTTTGAACGATGGCCCACGTCAACTCTGGCATTACTTACAGCAAACATTACAATACAATACAATACAATACAATACAATACATTACAATACACACATTACAATACATTGCAATACAACGAACCGATTGGCCACTACATTAGTTACAACAAACATGTCTCTTCTGCTCCGTTCTTAACCCCTCCTCTCTTCACTAGATGGACGGTAACTTTAGTGTTTAACCCCTCCTCTCTTCACTAGATGGACGGTAACTTTAGTGTTTAACCCCTCCTCTCTTCACTAGATGGACGGTAACTTTAGTGTTTAACCCCTCCTCTCTTCACTAGATGGACGGTAACTTTAGTGTTTAACCCCTCCTCTCTTCACTAGATGGACAGTAACTTTAGTGTTTAACCCCTCCTCTCTTCACTAGATGGACGGTAACTTTAGTGTTTAACCCCTCCTCTCTTCACTAGATGGACGGTAACTTTAGTGTTTAACCCCTCCTCTCTTCACTAGATGGACGGTAACTTTAGTGTTTAACCCCTCCTCTCTTCACTAGATGGACGGTAACTTTAGTGTTTAACCCCTCCTCTCTTCACTAGATGGACGGTAAACTTTAGTGTTTAACCCCTCCTCTCTTCACTAGATGGACTTTAGTGTTTAACCCCTCCTCTCTTCACTATATGGACGGTAACTTTAGTGTTTAACCCCTCCTCTCTTCACTAGATGGACGGTAACTTTAGTGTTTAACCCCTCCTCTCTTCACTAGATGGACGGTAACTTTAGTGTTTAACCCCTCCTCTCTTCACTAGATGGACGGTAACTTTAGTGTTTAACCCCTCCTCTCTACACTAGATGGACGGTAACTTTAGTGTTTAACCCCTCCTCTCTTCACTAGATGGACGGTAAACTTTAGTGTTTAACCCCTCCTCTCTTCACTAGATGGACGGTAATTTTAGTGTTTAACCCCTCTCTGTCCAAGGACCAAACTTTTGAATATTATTTTCGGTGCGCCTCAAGTAGGCTGGAAACATGACATTTACAACACCGTTTTTTTCTGATAACTAGTTCATTGCATCCGCCATGGAGCCCAGTTTCATAATATTATGTTATGTTATATAGTAATCGCTACAAAACAGGCCTTATTTTAGGTCATTCTTCTCCCTGCCAGCTCCTATTAGTTCTATTGAGCTCCGTGGAACCAATTCAATTCAAGGGCTTTATTGGCATGGGAAACATGTGTTAACATTGCCAAAGCAAGTGAGGTAGACAACATACAAAGTGAATATATAAAGTGAAAAACAACAAAAATTAACAGTAAACATTACACATACAGAAGTTTCAAAACAGTAAAGACATTACAAATGTCATATTATATATATATATACAATGTACAAATAGTTAAAGGACACAAGATAAAATGAATAAGCATAAATATGGGTTGTATTTACAATGGTGTTTGTTCTTCACTGGTTGCCCTTTTCTCGTGGCAACAGGTCACAAATATTGCTGCTGTGATGGCACACTGTGGAATTTCACCCAAAAGATATGGGAGTTTTTCAAAATTGGATTTGTTTTCGAATTCTTTGTGGATCTGTGTAATCTGGGGGAAATATGTCTCTCTAATATGGTCATACATTGGGCAGGAGGTTAGGAAGTGCAGCTCAGTTTCCACCTCATTTTGTGGGCAGTGAGCACATAGCCTGTCTTCTCTTGAGAGCCATGTCTGCCTACGGCGGCCTTTCTCAATAGCAAGGCTATGCTCACTGAGTCTGTACATAGTCAAAGCTTTCCTTAATTTTGGGTCAGTCACAGTGGTCAGGTATTCTGCCGCTGTGTACTCTCTGTGTAGGGCCAAATAGCATTCTAGTTTGCTCTGTTTTTTTGTTAATTCTTTCCAATGTGTTAAGTAATTATCTTTTTGTTTTCTCATGAGTTGGTTGGGTCTAATTGTGCTGTTGTCCTGGGGCTCTGTAGGGTGTGTTTGTGTTTGTGAACAGAGCCCCAGGACCAGGAACCAACTCACCTTCTGAACTTTCTATTCCCAGCTCATTGTTCTGCGTCACAATGACAGCTTCACTATTGTATCAATGACACCTGCCGGCATTACTGCTTGAACGCTGACGTCAGGTTACGTATTATCAACAGGGTTACAGCTGCTTGGTGAGCCTGATCACTGTTCGCCTGGATACACGTTGTGGTGACCCACAGTGTAAGCCTTTTCTGGTCATGGTTGACCATATTTGTTTTCAGAAAAAGGTATACCACCTAACTAAAACGAATGTCCCTGTCCTCTTTTTCAAGATAAGGCCAATTTAAACAGCCAGAATAATTTTTTTAAATGAAGAAACATCACTTTTTTTATGACTTGTTTCTAAATGGCTGCTGGGTAATTTGATAAGCATCGAAATGTTCGTTCGTAGACATCGGATTGAGTGAAAGCTGCGCAGTTTCACTGAGTTAGAAAACAAATGGACAGGTGTAGCTCACTGATTTGTAGATCTGACGCAGATGCTACCTCAGATTATGAGCCTATCAGGTGTCGTGAATGAGTTATGTAGTACCCACAGAAGGCCACAGGGAGGAGCAAGAGATCTATAAACCCATACTGTTTTTTTACATTAAAAACCCTGAACCTAACAATCAATCAAATGTATTTATAAAGCCCTTTTTACATCAGCAGATGTCACAAAGAGCTCTACAGAAACTCTATAATCAATTTTATCCTTGATCCCTAACCATACGTGTTACCCAGAGAAGGCCACAGCCCATACTGTTTTTTTTTTTATAAAGCCCTTTTTAACATCAGCATCTAACCCTACATATTACCTATTTTAGCATTAACATTAACCCTAATTATTTTAGAAACTGTTTTAGTAATAATATTATGTTAGTAAATACCATTATAGTACTAAATAGCACTGATTATTTTGTTAATCAAAACCTGTCTCAGCATTTTGCTGTTTTTGTTTTGTTATTTTATTATATTTATTATTGCAAGGCAGAACACTTGATCAACAAGCCACGTGTTTTATTTTTCAAATGTGGTTTGAACTGGGTGACCTGGAAACCTCTATGTGAAAGTCTAGCAATTGGCGTGTGAAAGATGGGGCAGGTTAGAGATCTAAGGAATTAACCAGAAAAATACACTTTATTCCTCAGCTGCCCCACCAATGTCTGTAAATAAATAACTTTTAATTGCAAAATGTCCAATAGATGGCAGCATATGACCACGAAGCATCAGTTATAGGCTACAAGCAGCAATATGATGGACCATGAAGCATCAGTTATAGTCTACAAGTAGCAATATGATACCCATAAGTGTAAAATGTCTTTATTCTCAGCACTTATACGACCCATTTTCTCCTCTGAGACACTTTGGCGATATGGACCCAGATCTCAAAATATTGTTATAAAAAAAACATAGAATGTTTGTTTAACATAATAATAAATAATTCATATTACTAATGTGCGCGCGTCCCCGTACAGAACCGTCCGCGTCCCCGTACAGAACCGTCCGCGTCCACGTTCGGTGTGGCGCCAAGGATATTGTCCGGTTACGCGCAGAGTGGACTGAGGTGATCTTGGGAAATAACGACAGAGTTTGTTACAGTGTTGAGACACCGAAGTTTATTGTTCAATTTGCTTTTTTCTTTGCGGTCAGGGACAGTATGAGTGTAGCCAGATCCTTTTCACTCTCTATCCTTGTTTCAATTTGTGTTTCACCGGATTCATCATCGAGACGAGGGACAGGCGAACGACCTGCTAGCTAGTCGGTACAGCTCGGTAATCTAGCTAGCTACTCTACCAGCAGCATCCTAGTTATCCTAGCTAGTCGGTACAGCTCGGTAAGCTAGCTAGCTACTCTACCAGCAGCATCCTAGTTATCCTAGCTACTCGGTACAGCTCGGTAAGCTAGCTAGCTACTCTACCAGCAGCATCCTAGTTATCCTAGCTAGTCGGTACAGCTCGGTAAGCTAGCTAGCTACTCTACCAGCAGCATCCTAGTTACCATAGCTACCACTACATCATCACCGGCTGTCTGCATTTCTTGTGGACCGATGGAGATCCCCGGTTGTTTCTTCCACCTGTTAAATCCCGGTGAGGCTTCTCCCTCTCTCGTTGACGGATGCTGGCTACCTCTGTCCGGTTCTCCTCTCTTCACTAGATGGACGGTAACTAGTGTTTAAACCTCTGTGTCCAAGGACCGAACTTTTGAATATTATTTTCAGGGCGCCTCAATAGCAGGTATTGAACCCCGGGTAAATAATCACTAGTCAGAACCTGAACCTCAGTATACATTCATTATAAAAATCATCTTAATATCTGATATTGTGAGTAAATAACCTCGAGATTGCGTCTTCCAGACCTCCAATAAATTACATCATTCAACCCTCCCGGTTAGTAAATTTACCTCAACATGCCCCCGGAGAAGGCAGAGTAACGACACCAGCCTTTTAGCGGGGCTGACAGACTGACTACAACGCTCGCGTAGCTAAATGAAATTCGTCATTTTAAATGACACACTGCTCGCGCGCGTTAACTAATGTCTAGAAGTCAGTTATATTTGTGAAACTCTTCTTATGTTTCCCCATCTGAGCTCAGAGTAGATGAGAGATATAATGTTTGTCTCTGTTGTGTTGAAGTCCAATCAAGCAGGAGAGACCAGCCTCCCCTGTTCCCAGCTGTGTGTCCATGAAGAGTGACCAGTCTATGGATCCTCCTCTAACCTTTAGAGAGGGAGACTTTTCTACTGAACAAAGGTAAGAAGAACTCATGGGTCCTGGTCAGTGAGTTAAACAACACTGTCTCTAGTCATTTCTCCTCTCCCATTTTCCCATTTATTGTTGTTGTTTTCATAATCCATAGGCTAATCCTTTTGTCCATTTTCATAGTCCTAAAACAATATTAAACAAACACAACATTCCCTCCCTCCGTGTGTGTGTGTGTGTGTGTGTGTGTGTGTGTGTGTGTGTGTGTGTGTGTGTGTACTCCCTGGATGAGGAGATGTAATCTAATGTTTTGTCCACAGAAACCAACAGGAGAGATCAGAGTCAGAGATTCTCAGTGGTCAGTCTTCCCAGAGTCATCAAACAGACCTGGCCTCCATATTCAGAGTATGTGGTCCTGTTATGTACATTTGTTTTTGTTTACCTCAAGTAAAGTTGATCTGTCAATCATTCATTAATGTGTTAATTAGAAGCATTTATTATCTTGCTTAACTTATTTACTTTATTTATTTCAGATGCTTGAAGAGAATATGATGACATTTGTGAAGAACGAGCTGAAGATGTTCAAGAGGATTCTTAGTCCAGAACTCCCAGAAGGCTTTGAGAGTCAGAAGCAGGATAAGGAAGTGGTGGAACCTGAAGATGAGAAGCAGGAGAGCAGTGCCAGAGAGGGGGCTCTGAAGATCACACTGCACATCCTGAGGAAAATGAACCAGAAGGAGCTTGCTGACACACTGGAGAAATGTAAGATCTGTCTGCCTCATGTTGAATGATGTTTTATAACATTTAAAAGCTGTAGCTAAAGTACAGCTAAAGTAGCTGTGTAACTCAATGATATTGTAGCAGCCTTAACACAACACCTAGTGACCTCATCAAGTAGCAGCAGGGATGTGTTGTGGTGATTCATTTAGAGAGAGAACATATACCATCAATAATACCAATAATAATATAATCAGTCACACCAGTCTGTAATGCATTATGAAAACATTTACACATTTATACAGTCAGTTAAGTGAATACATTATTATAATGTAAAACTTTATAACAGTCCTACAATACTGTAGACATTAAAACAGACGTAATATTAATATCCTCTGTGTTATTTCTAGATTCAGATGAGCTTGCTGTGATTTGCCAACGTGAACTCAAATCTAATCTAAAGAAGAAGTTTCAATGTGTATTTGAGGGGATCGCTAAACAAGGAAACCCAACACTTCTCAATAAGATCTACACAGAGCTCTACATCACAGAGGGTGGAACAGGAGAGGTCAATAATGAACATGAGCTGAGACAGATTGAGACAACAACCAGGAAACAAGCAAGACCAGAGACTCCAATCAAATGTAATGACATCTTCAAACCCTTAACTGGACAAGACAAACCTATCAGAACTGTGCTGACAAAGGGAGTCGCTGGCATTGGAAAAACAGTCTCTGTGCAGAAGTTCATTCTGGATTGGGCTGAAGGAAAAGCAAATCAAGATGTCCAATTTGTATTTTCATTCCCTTTTCGGGAGCTGAATTTGATGAAAGAGGACAAACACACTTTGATTGAACTTCTTAATCACTTCTCAATGGAAACCAAACAATCAAGAATCTCCAACTACGACAAGTACAAAGTTCTGTTCATCTTTGATGGTCTGGATGAGTGCCGACTGCCCCTAGACTTCCAGAAGAACAAGATCTGTTGGGACGTCACAGAGTCAACCTCAGTGGATGTTCTGCTGACAAATCTCATCAAGGGAAATCTGCTTCCCTCTGCTCTCCTCTGGATAACTACCCGACCTGCAGCAGCCAATAAGATCCCTTCAGGGTGTGTTGACCAGGTGACAGAGGTACGAGGGTTCAATGACCCACAGAAGGAGGAGTACTTCAGGAAGAGATTCAGTGATGAGGACCTGGCCAGCAGAATCATCTCACACATAAAGACATCAAGGAGCCTCCACATCATGTGCCACATTCCAGTCTTCTGTTGGATTTCTGCAACAGTCCTTGAACACATGCTGGAACATAAGAGAGAAGAGATGCCCAAGACTCTGACTGAGATGTACACACACCTTGTGGAGTTTCATACCAAACAGAAGAATGAAAAGTATCTTGGGAAAGAAGAGACAGGTCCACACTGGAATAAAGAGAGCATTCTGTCACTGGGAAAACTGGCTTTTCAACAGCTTGTGAATGGCAATCTGATTTTCTATGAAGAAGACCTGAAAGAGGCTGGCATTGATGTTAATGAAGCCTCAGTGTACTCAGGATTGTGCACACAGCTCTTTAAAGAGGAATGTGGGCTGTACCAGGACAAGGTGTACTGCTTTGTTCATCTGAGCATTCAGGAGTTTCTGGCTGCTGTATATGTGTTCCTCTCATTCATCAACAACAATGAGAATCTAATGGACCACAAGAAACCTCAATCAAAGTCCAGTACTTTTTCTTCACTGTTCAGAGAGAAGCCTAAAGTTACTGAAGTTACTTTCTACAAGAGTGCTGTGGATAAAGCCTTACAAAGTGAGACAGGAAACCTGGACCTTTTCCTCCGCTTCCTTCTGGGCCTCTCACTGGAGTCCAATCAGAAGCACTTACGAGGTCTACTGACAAAGACAAGAAGCAGCTCACAGAGCCACGAAGAAACAGTCAAGTACATCAAGAAGAAGATCAGGGAGAATCCCTCTCCAGAGAGGAGCATCAATCTGTTCCACTGTCTGAATGAACTGAATGACCATTCTCTAGTGGAGGAGATCCAAAGATACCTGAGATCAGGAAGTCTCTCAAAACCCAACCTGTCACCTGCACAGTGGTCAGCTCTGGTCTTTGTGTTGCTGACTTCAGAAAAGGAGCTGGATGTGTTTGACCTGAAGAAATACTCCAGATCAGAGGAAGGTCTTCTGAGGCTGCTGCCAGTGGTCAAAGCCTCCAGAGCTGTTCTGTGAGTAAATAAAATGACATATAAGAACTAATCATCAGGAAGAAATATTCAGTTCAGAGAAAAATATGTATTATAATATGTATAATATATTATATTGTAAAACATATTGAATAAATTCATTGATTTTCACATTAGTATAACAATATGACCATACAATTCTAGGAGACGGAAGATGAATCTATATGTTGTTTGGGAGAATAAACCAAATGCATCTACCATTGTCCTTCTACACTACTGGTGTTAAATTAACAGTGTGTTTGTGAAGTCATGATGATCTCTTTATCAGGCTGTCAGGCTGTGGAGTCACAGAGAAAGGCTGTGCTTCTCTGGTCTCAGCTCTGGAGTCAAACCCCTCACACCTGAGAGAGCTGGATCTGAGTAACAATGACCTGAAGGATTCAGGAGTGAAGCTGCTCTCTGCTGGACTGGGGAATCCCCACTGTAAACTGGAGACTCTGAGGTCAGTATTATCAGATATGAAAGCACTTTATGTATGTAGTTCTCCCATTTGAATTGTCGTAATTATTCGGTTATATTCACTTATAGTGTATTAAAGTAGTCATACGTTTAGTATTTGGTCCCATATTCCAAGCCTGCAGTGATTACATCAAGCTTGTGATTCTACTAACTTGTTGAATTAATTTGCAGTTTGTCTTGGTTGTGTTTGGGATGTTTTTCCTAATAGAAACTGAATGGTGAATAATGTCCTGTCATTTTGGAGTCACTTCACTTGTATTGTCAGTAAGAATAGAAGATGTTTCTGAACACTTCTACATTCATGTGGATGCTACCATAATTATGAATTAATCGTGAATGATGATGAATGAGAAAGTTAGAGGTACAAACATCATACCCCTCTGTTATTGGTAATGGTGAGAGGTTAGCATGTTTTGTTGTAGCCTCTGTTATTGGTAATGGTGAGAGGTTAGTATGTTTTGTTGTAGTCTCTGTTATTGGTAATGGTGAGAGGTTAGCATGTTTTGTTGTAGTCTCTGTTATTGGTAATGGTGAGAGGTTAGCATGTTTTGTTGTTGCCTCTGTTATTGGTAATGGTGAGAGGTTAGCATGTTTTGTTGTAGTCTCTGTTTTTGGTAATGGTGAGAGGTTAGCATGTTTTGTTGTAGTCTCTGTTATTGGTAATGGTGAGAGGTTAGCATGTTTTGTTGTAGCCTCTGTTATTGGTAATGGTGAGAGGTTAGCATGTTTTGTTGTAGTCTGTTATTGGTAATGGTGAGAGGTTAGCATGTTTTGTTGTAGTCTGTTATTGGTAATGGTGAGAGGTTAGCATGTTTTGTTGTAGTCTGTTATTGGTAATGGTGAGAGGTTAGCATGTTTTGTTGTAGTCTGTTATTGGTAATGGTGAGAGGTTAGCATGTTTTGTTGTAGCCTCTGTTATTGGTAATGGTGAGAGGTTAGCATGTTTTGTTGTAGCCTCTCATTTAAAATGTTAGCTTCACTGTCAAAATAGATATGGTGTGGACTGTATACTCAATACAATCTAAATCTGATACCTCACTGTCTAAATAGATATGGTGTGGACTGTTTACTCAATACAATCTACATCTGATACCTCACTGTCTGTCTTCTGACTGATACTGATTTTTAAACTGGTCTGGTCAGTCTACTATAATATTTGTTAATATGCATCTTTCTATCTACAAGCAATACTTGGAAAATGTGTCATTTCTAGGCTGTGCCTCTCTGGTCTGAGGCTAAACCCAACACGTTATTTGTGCACAGGTTACAGTAAAGCAGAGAAAGCTAAGCGAAATATTTTAATACATCCTGTCTGTCATTGTATTTCTTCTGTGTTTCAGACTCACTGGCTGTAAACTCACAGACACATCCTGTGAAGTGTTGGCCTCAGTTCTCAGTTCAAACCCCTCACACCTGAGAGAGCTGGATCTGAGTAACAATGACCTGAAGGATTCAGGAGTGAAGCTGCTCTCTGCTGGACTGGGGAATCCCCACTGTAAACTGGAGACTCTGAGGTCAGTATTATCAGATATGAAAGCACTTTATGTATGTAGTTCTCCCATTTGAAAAGTCGTAATTATTCGGTTATATTCACTTATAGTGTATTAAAGTAGTCATACGTTTAGTATTTGGTCCCATATTCCAAGCCTGCAGTGATTACATCAAGCTTGTGATTCTACTAACTTGTTGAATTAATTTGCAGTTTGTCTTGGTTGTGTTCTGGATGTTTTTCCTAATAGAAACTGAATGGTGAATAATGTCCTGTCATTTTGGAGTCACTTCACTTGTATTGTGAGTAAGAATAGAAGATGTTTCTGAACACTTCTACATTCATGTGGATGTTACTATGATGATGAATAATCATGAATGAATAGAGAATAATGATGAATGAGAAAGTTACTGAGGTACAAAGATCAGACCCCCTCTGTTATTGGTAATGGTGAGAGGTTAGTATGTTTTGTTGTAGTCTCTGTTATTGGTAATGGTGAGAGGTTAGTATGTTTTGTTGTAGTCTCTGTTATTGGTAATGGTGAGAGGTTAGCATGTTTTGTTGTAGTCTCTGTTATTGGTAATGGTGAGAGGTTAGCATGTTTTGTTGTAGCCTCTGTTATTGGTAATGGTGAGAGGTTAGTATGTTTTGTTGTAGCCTCTGTTATTGGTAATGGTGAGAGGTTAGTATGTTTTGTTGTAGTCTCTGTTTTTGGTAATGGTGAGAGGTTAGCATGTTTTGTTGTAGTCTCTGTTATTGGTAATGGTGAGAGGTTAGCATGTTTTGTTGTAGCCTCTGTTATTGGTAATGGTGAGAGGTTAGCATGTTTTGTTGTAGTCTGTTATTGGTAATGGTGAGAGGTTAGCATGTTTTGTTGTAGTCTGTTATTGGTAATGGTGAGAGGTTAGCATGTTTTGTTGTAGTCTGTTATTGGTAATGGTGAGAGGTTAGCATGTTTTGTTGTAGTCTGTTATTGGTAATGGTGAGAGGTTAGCATGTTTTGTTGTAGCCTCTGTTATTGGTAATGGTGAGAGGTTAGCATGTTTTGTTGTAGCCTCTCATTTAAAATGTTAGCTTCACTGTCAAAATAGATATGGTGTGGACTGTATACTCAATACAATCTAAATCTGATACCTCACTGTCTAAATAGATATGGTGTGGACTGTTTACTCAATACAATCTACATCTGATACCTCACTGTCTGTCTTCTGACTGATACTGATTTTTAAACTGGTCTGGTCAGTCTACTATAATATTTGTTAATATGCATCTTTCTATCTACAAGCAATACTTGGAAAATGTGTCATTTCTAGGCTGTGCCTCTCTGGTCTGAGGCTAAACCCAACACGTTATTTGTGCACAGGTTACAGTGTAAGCAGAGAAAGCTAAGCGAAATATTTTAATACATCCTGTCTGTCATTGTATTTCTTCTGTGTTTCAGACTCACTGGCTGTAAACTCACAGACACATCCTGTGAAGTGTTGGCCTCAGTTCTCAGTTCAAACCCCTCACACCTGAGAGAGCTGGATCTGAGTAACAATGACCTGAAGGATTCAGGAGTGAAGCTGCTCTCTGCTGGACTGGGGAATCCCCACTGTAAACTGGAGACTCTGAGGTCAGTATTATCAGATATGAAAGCACTTTATGTATGTAGTTCTCCCATTTGAAAAGTCGTAATTATTCGGTTATATTCACTTATAGTGTATTAAAGTAGTCATACGTTTAGTATTTGGTCCCATATTCCAAGCCTGCAGTGATTACATCAAGCTTGTGATTCTACTAACTTGTTGAATTAATTTGCAGTTTGTCTTGGTTGTGTTTGGGATGTTTTTCCTAATAGAAACTGAATGGTGAATAATGTCCTGTCATTTTGGAGTCACTTCACTTGTATTGTGAGTAAGAATAGAAGATGTTTCTGAACACTTCTACATTCATGTGGATGTTACTATGATGATGAATAATCATGAATGAATAGAGAATAATGATGAATGAGAAAGTTACTGAGGTACAAAGATCAGACCCCCTCTGTTATTGGTAATGGTGAGAGGTTAGTATGTTTTGTTGTAGTCTCTGTTATTGGTAATGGTGAGAGGTTAGTATGTTTTGTTGTAGCCTCTGTTATTGGTAATGGTGAGAGGTTAGTATGTTTTGTTGTAGCCTCTGTTATTGGTAATGGTGAGAGGTTAGTATGTTTTGTTGTAGTCTCTGTTATTGGTAATGGTGAGAGGTTAGCATGTTTTGTTGTAGCCTCTGTTATTGGTAATGGTGAGAGGTTAGCATGTTTTGTTATAGCCTCTGTTATTGGTAATGGTGAGAGGTTAGTATGTTTTGTTGTAGCCTCTGTTATTGGTAATGGTGAGAGGTTAGCATGTTTTGTTGTAGCCTCTGTTATTGGTAATGGTGAGAGGTTAGCATGTTTTGTTGTAGCCTCTTTAACTTTCTCACTCATTATTATTCATGATTCATTCATGATCTTTCTCAGTCAAGGCGTCACAGGCTTGATGTCTCATTGTGTTCGAGGAATATGGGACCAGATAAACTTTTGTCTAATCACTTTAAGTGTCAGAATAGTTATGACTTCTTCAAAAGGGGGGACTAGATACATTAAATTAATTTAATTTTTCTAAACGTTGAAACAGAAATGTATTAAAATATCCTCAAATAAAAGGTGACATTATATACTGTCACCTCATATGAAACATTTGATCTGAAATCCAAAATGCTGGAGTATAGAGACACATTTATTTACAGTACCTCTGTTATTGGTGCAGGCTGTCTGGTCAACCCCAACACATTATTTGTGCACAGGTTACAGTGTAAGCAGGGAAAGCTAAGTGAAATATTTTAATATAACCTGTCTGTCATTGTATTTCTTCTGTGTTTCAGACTCACTGTCTGTAAACTCACAGACACATCCTGTAAAGTGTTGGCCTCAGTTCTCAGTTCAAACCCCTCACACCTGAGAGAGCTGGATCTGAGTAACAATGACCTGAAGGATTCAGGAGTGAAGCTGCTCTCTGCTGGACTGGGGAATCCCCACTGTAAACTGGAGACTCTGAGGTCAGTATTCCTGTAGTTGGTCAACAAGTGATAACTGTTCACCAGATCCACATGTGTTTACCAGACACACATAGTCCACACCATATGTGTTTGGACAGTGAAGCTTACAGTTTAAAATTTGGTGCTCCAGCATTTTGGATTTGAGATATAATGTTTCACATTAGATGACAGTACATAATGTCACCTTTAATTTATCTGATTCAGGACACTGATATATCTGAATATGTTGAAAATATATACTGCCACTATTTTCACCACCAAAGAATATCAGTGTGATTTGAATATGATTTGACTCTTTGCAGGCTGTCAGGCTGTCTAGTCACAGAGGAAGGCTGTGCTTCTCTGGTCTCAGCTCTGAGGTCAAACCCCTCACACCTGAGAGAGCTGGACCTGAGCTACAATCACCCAGGAGACTCAGGAGTCAGACTGCTCTCTGCTGGACTGGAGGATCCACACTGCAGACTGAAGAAACTCAAGTATGTAGAGGGTTTATGTCAATGTTCATATCAGACATGTT
Organism: Oncorhynchus nerka; assembly: GCF_034236695.1. Taxonomy (NCBI): domain Eukaryota; kingdom Metazoa; phylum Chordata; class Actinopteri; order Salmoniformes; family Salmonidae; genus Oncorhynchus; species Oncorhynchus nerka. Next base: position 113,673 of record NW_027040442.1, read on the forward strand.
GGACTTATCAGGCTAGTTAAGACAAACATTCTGACCACCACTTGGACAAAGTTATATACTGACTGTGTGATGTTATATGTTTGCGTGTCTCCAGTGTGTGTGTGTGTGTGTGTGGCCAGTGTGTGTGTGTGTGTCTGTCTCCTGTGTGTGTGTCTGTCTCCTGTGTGTGTGTCTGTCTCCTGTGTGTGTGTGTGTGTGTCTGTCTCCTGTGTGTGTGTGTGTCTGTCTCCTGTGTGTGTGTGTGTCTGTCTCCTGTGTGTGTGTGTCTGTCTCCTGTGTGTGTGTGTGTCTGTCTCCTGTGTGTGTGTCTGTCTCCTGTGTGTGTGTCTGTCTCCTGTGTGTGTGTGTGTGTGTGTCTGTCTCCTGTGTGTGTGTGTGTGTCTCCTGTGTGTGTGTGTGTCTGTCTCCTGTGTGTGTGTGTGTCTGTCTCCTGTGTGTGTGTGTGTCTGTCTCCTGTGTGTGTGTGTCTGTCTCCTGTGTGTGTGTGTGTGTGTCTGTCTCCTGTGTGTGTGTGTGTGTCTGTCTCCTGTGTGTGTGTGTGTGTCTGTCTCCTGTGTGTGTGTGTGTGTGTGTCTGTCTCCTGTGTGTGTGTGTGTGTGTCTGTCTCCTGTGTGTGTGTGTGTGTGTCTGTCTCCTGTGTGTGTGTGTGTGTCTGTCTCCTGTGTGTGTGTGTGTGTCTGTCTCCTGTGTGTGTGTGTGTCTGTCTCCTGTGTGTGTGTGTGTGTCTGTCTCCTGTGTGTGTGTGTGTGTGTGTGTGTGTGACTCCAGTGTGTGTGTGTGTGTGTGTCTCCAGTGTGTGTGTGTGTGTCATCAATGTGTGTGTGTGTGTGTCTCCAGTGTGTGTAATGTAATGTGTGTGTGTGTGTGTCTCCAGTGTGTGTGTGTGTCTCCAGTGTGTGTGTGTGTGTGTGTGTGTGTGTGTGTGTCTCCAGTGTGTGTGTCTCCAGTGTGTGTGTGTGTGTGTCTCCAGTGTGTGTGTGTGTGTGTCTCCAGTGTGTGTGTGTGTGTGTCTCCAGTGTGTGTCTCCAGTGTGTGTCTCCAGTGTGTGTGTGTGTGTGTCTCCAGTGTGTGTGTGTGTCTGTCTCCTGTGTGTGTGTGTCTGTCTCCTGTGTGTGTGTGTCTGTCTCCTGTGTGTGTGTGTGTGTCTGTCTCCTGTGTGTGTGTCTGTCTCCTGTGTGTGTGTCTGTCTCCTGTGTGTGTGTGTGTGTCTGTCTCCTGTGTGTGTGTGTGTGTCTGTCTCCTGTGTGTGTGTGTGTGTCTGTCTCCTGTGTGTGTGTCTGTCTCCTGTGTGTGTGTCTGTCTCCTGTGTGTGTGTGTGTCTCCTGTGTGTGTGTGTGTCTCCTGTGTGTGTGTGTCTGTCTCCTGTGTGTGTGTGTTTGTCTGTATCCTGTGTGTGTCTGTCTCCTGTGTGTGTGTGTGTGTGTGTCTGTCTCCTGTGTGTGTGTGTGTCTGTCTCCTGTGTGTGTGTGTCTGTCTCCTGTGTGTGTGTGTCTGTCTCCTGTGTGTGTGTGTGTGTCTGTCTCCTGTGTGTGTGTGACCAGTGTGTGTGTTTGTGTCTAGCGTGTGTGTGTGTGTTCAGTGTGTGTGTGACCAGTGCGTGTGTTTGTGTCCAGTGTGTGTGTGTGTGTCTGTCTCCTGTGTGTGTGTGTGTGTCTGTCCCCTGTGTGTGTGTGTGTGTGTGTCTGTCTCCTGTGTGTGTGTGTGTGTGACTCCAGTGTGTGTGTGTGTGTGTCTCCAGTGTGTGTCACCAGTGTATGTATGTGTGTGTGTGTGTCTCCAGTGTGTGTGTGTGTCTCCAGTGTGTGTGTGTGTGTGTGTCTCCAGTGTGTGTGTGTGTGTCTCCAGTGTGTGTGTGTGTGTGTGTGTCTCCAGTGTGTGTGTGTGTGTGTGTGTGTGTGTGTGTGTCTCCAGTGTGTGTGTGTGTGTGTCCTGTGTGTGTGTCTCCAGTGTGTGTGTGTGTGTCTCCAGTGTGTGTGTGTGTCTCCAGTGTGTGTGTGTGTGTCTCCAGTGTGTGTGTGTGTCTCCAGTGTGTGTGTGTGTCTCCAGTGTGTGTGTGTGTCTCCAGTGTGTGTGTGTGTCACCAGTGTGTGTGTGTGTCACCAGTGTGTGTGTGTGTGTCACCAGTGTGTGTGTGTGTGTGTGTGTCACCAGTGTGTGTGTGTGTCTCCAGTGTGTGTGTGTGTCTCCAGTGTGTGTGTGTGTGTGTCTCCTGTGTGTGTGTGTGTCACCAGTGTGTGTCCATTGTGTGTGTGTCTCCTGTGTGTGTGTGTGTCACCATTGTGTGTGTGTGTGTGTGTGTGTGTGTGTGTCCATTGTGTGTGTGTGTGTCTCCAGTGTGTGTGTCCAGTGTGTCCTATGTGTGTGTGTGTGTGTGTATATCCAGTGTGTGTGTGTGTGTGTCCAGTGTGTCGTGTGTGTGTGTGTGTGTCCAGTGGGTCCTGTGTGTGTGTGTGTGTGTGTCCAGTGGGTCCTGTGTGTGTCCAGTGGGTCCTGTGTGTGTGTGTGTGTGTGTGTGTGTGTGTGTGTGTGTGTGTGTGTGTGAGTTCAGGTGTATCCCTCAATGACTGTCTGTTCTTCTGCTTACCGCTACAGTGTGGAACATGGTGGAGAGAACAGAATGAAACCTGGACTTAGAAAATGTGAGTGTTGACTGCTGTGAAGAATATGACTAAGAATAAGTCTTAATTCAAGTTAAGTCAAAGTCAAAGACCAACATCATTACTGACTTGGTCATATTAAATATCAGCTGTAGTTCTACAGAAGCAGAAATCAGGGACACCAACGTTTACAAAGAGTTGCTTTGACTGTGTGTGTGCGTGCGTGCAATTAATGGGAATTAGTGAGTTTTATATTACCATACAGTATAACATATGATCATTCAACAAGTCTCAAGTTACCTTAACTTCTCCTTTTGATACCTAGAAACATCTACATTAAATTAATTAGTGAAAAGTGAGTTAACATTCCACTGTGAATGATGATGATTTCTAATATTGTGTCTGGTTTCATCCATCAGATGTCTGTGATCTCACACTGGACCTAAACACAGTAAACAGACGCCTCTCTCTGTCTGAGGAGAACAGAAAGGTGACATGGAGGAGAGAGGAGCAGCCGTATCCTGATCACCCAGAGAGATTTGAGGGCTATAGACAGGTGCTGTGTAGAGAGGGTCTGACTGGGCTCTGTTACTGGGAGGTAGAGTGGAGTGGGAGCAGGACTGTTATAGGAGTGACATATAAAGGAATCAGCAGAAGAGGAAAGGTTAATGACTGTGGTCTTGGATGTAATAACAAGTCCTGGAGTCTGGACTGCTATGACAACCGTTACTCTGCCTATCACAATCATTATCCCTCTACCATAGACGTCCACCCCTCCAGCTCCCACAGAGTAGGAGTGTATCTGGACTGGCCAGCCGGTACTCTGTCCTTCTATAGAGCCTCCTCTGACACACTGACCCACCTGATCACATTCACCTCCACATTCACTGAGCCCCTCTATCCAGGGTTTGGGGTTTGGGATGATGGCGACTCTGTGTCATTGAAATAAAAACCTGGCACACACACACACACATACAGACTGGACAAACACACACACACACACACACTGGACACTCACACACTGGACACACACACAGACACGCACACACACTGGACACACACACACTGGACACACACACACAGACATGCACACACACATTGGACACACACACACACCCTGGACACATAAACACACACACACACACACTGGACACACACACACACACACACTGGACACACACACACTGGACACACACACACACACACTGGACACACACACACGACATACACAGACACACTGGACACACACACAGACACGCACACACACACCCTGGACACATAGACACACACACACACTGGACACACACACGCACACACACTGGACACACACACAAACACACACACATTGGACACATGCACACACACACACATTGGACACACACACAGACACACAAACTGAACACACACACACACTCACACATCGGACACACACACACATATTGGACACAAATTGGACACACGCACACACACTGGACACACACACACACACACACACACACTGGACACACAAACACACACACACACAATGGACACACACATACACATTGAATTCACAAACCCTGGACACACACACACAGACACACACACACTGGACACAGGCACACAGTGGACACATACACACACACACACACTGGACTCACAGACACACTCATTGGAAACACACACACAAACACATTGGACACAAACACACACACACACATTGGACACACACACACACACACATTGGACACACACACACACACACACATACATATTGGATACACACACACAAACTCTCTAGACACACACACACACATTGGACACACAAGCACACACACTGGACACACACACTTACTGGACACACAAACACTCATTGGAAACACACACACACTCACACAAACACATTGGACACAAACACACACACACTCACACACACTGACACAATAACACACTGAACAAACATACACACTGGACACATAAACACACACTGGACTCACAAACATACTGGACTCAAACACACACACACACACTGGACACTCACACACTGGACACACACACACACACACACGACATACACAGACACACTTGACACACACACAGACACGCACACACAATGGACACACACACACCCTGGACACACACACAAGCACACATATTGGACACATACACACACACATGCTGGACACACACACTGGACACACACTGGGCACACACACACACTGGACACACACTCACACACAAACACACTTTACACACACACGCACACACACACACACTGGACTCACACACACACATGCACACACACTGGACACACACATACACTGAACACACACACACACACTGGACAAACACACACACACACTGGAAACACACACACACACACACACTGGACACACACACCCAAAACAGCATGCGTTCTTTCCACAAGACTCCCAGTGTGACGTTATGAGTTACATTAAAGTAACATTCTCAGAACATACTTGTTTTATAGTGTTTTAGATGGATCCTCTGTTTATCATCTTGTTTTATACTGTTTTAGATGGATCCTCTGTTTAAACTCTTACAATAACACTGTTAAAATACCAATGTGATCATTTGTTGAGTGTTTTTTATGTTGAAAAACAAATACAAATATACATGGACATACGCTCCATAGTTGTACAAGTATACAAGGATATATTGTACTTTTCATAATAAAACATACTTAAAACAAGAAAAAGCATGATAATTGTGAAAACAATTTCATTATTGATTTTACGTTGCCTCTATCAGTCGCAGGTTGACGTTTGTCATGAATCATGACCTGGAGGCAGAACTGCTACAAAGTCAAAATTGGCTGTGGAAAATAATGTTGTTTTATGGTCTTAATGTAGGGGAAGGATTAGCAGTGTGTTTAGGACTGAGGTTAGGATTAAAATCAGATTTTATTACTTTGTGCCTGTGCCAGCTAGTGACCACTTTGCTGAACTGCCTCCAGGGCAAGATTCATGACAATAAATAGCAACATGCCTCCCAGTCATCCCCTCCTTATCTTTACAAGGCTGCAGAACATGCAAGCTAGTGATGTGGGGGGTCTCTCATAACCCTCAGTCCCCAGGTGGGTAGATGGCAGGTTGTATAAAGAGAAGCTAGTGTTACGGGGGTCTCTCATAACCCCCAGTCCCCAGGTGGGTAGATGGCAGGTTGAATAAAGAGAAGCTAGTTATGTGGGAGTTCTCTCATAACCCTCAGTCCCCAGGTGGGTAGATTGCAGGTTGAATAAAGAGAAGCTAGTGATGTGGGGGTTCTCTCATAACCCTCAGTCCCCAGGTGGGTAGATGGCAGGTTGAATAAAGAGAAGCTAGTGATGTGGGGGTCTCTCATAACCCTCAGTCCCCAGGTGGGTAGATGGCAGGTTGAATAAAGAGAAGCTAATGATGTGGGGGTTCTCTCATAACCCTCAGTCCCCAGGTGGGTAGATGGCAGGTTGAATAAAGAGAAGCTAGTGATGTGGGGGTCTCTCATAACCCTCAGTCCCCAGGTGGGTAGATGGCAGGTTGAATAAAGAGAAGCTAATGATGTGGGGGTTCTCTCATAACCCTCAGTCCCCAGGTGGGTAGATGGCAGGTTGAATAAAGAGAAGCTAGTGATGTGGGGGTTCTCTCATAACCCTCAGTCCCCAGGTGGGTAGATGGCAGGTTGAATAAAGAGAAGCTAGTGATGTGGGGGTCTCTCATAACCCTCAGTCCCCAGGTGGGTAGATGGCAGGTTGAATAAAGAGAAGCTAGTGATGTGGGGGTTCTCTCATAACCCTCAGTCCCCAGGTGGGTAGATGGCAGGTTGAATAAAGAGAAGCTAGTGATGTGGGGGTTCTCTCATAACCCTCAGTCCCCAGGTGGGTAGATGGCAGGTTGAATAAAGAGAAGCTAGTGATGTGGGGGTTCTCTCATAACCCTCAGTCCCCAGGTGGGTAGATGGCAGGTTGAATAAAGAGAAGCTAGTGATGTGGGGGTTCTCTCATAACCCTCAGTCCCCAGGTGGGTAGATGGCAGGTTGAATAAAGAGAAAACAATAGGCTACATAACAAAATCCATGAATGTTTGTATAATTTACACAAGACATTAAGGACACCTTTCTTTCCATGACAAACTGACCAGGTGAGTCCAGGTGAAAGCTGTGATCCCTTATTGATGTCACTTGTAGATGAAGGGGACGGGACAGGTTAAACGAGGATTTTTAAGCCTGGAGACAATAGAGACATGGATTGTGTATGTGTGCCATGCAGAGGGTGAATGACCAAGACAAAATATTGAAGTACCTTTGAATGGGGTATGGTAGTAGGTAGCAGGTGCACGGGTTTGTGTCAAGAACTGCAACGCTGCTGGGTTTTTCACACTCATGTTCGACCACCCAAAGGACATCCAGCCAACTTGACAACTGTGGGAAGCATTGGAGTCAACATTGGTCATCATCCCTGCGGAACTCAATGTTAGGAAGGTGTCCTTAATTTCTAGTCCACTCAGTGTATAACCTACAGGCTACACTACTCAGTTAGAGTAATATCTAGACCACTCAGTGTATAACCTGTAGTCTACACTACTCAGTTAGAGTAATATCTAGTCCACTCAGTGTATAACCTATAGACTACACTGCTCAGTTATAGTAATATCTAGTCCACTCAGTGTATAACCTATAGACTGCACTGCTCAGTTAGAGTAATATCTAGTCCACTCAGTGTATAACCTATAGACTACACTGCTCAGTTAGAGTAATATCTAGTCCACTCAGTGTATAACCTGTAGTCTACACTACTCAGTTAGAGTAATATCTAGTCCACTCAGTGTATAACCTATAGACTACACTGCTCAGTTAGAGTAATATCTAGTCCACTCAGTATATAACCTATAGGCTACACTGCTCAGTTAGAGTCCGTCTGTTAAGTTAACTAGTGACTCCCCATCCCGCATGCGGGAGCGTAATCATCGACTGACACTAATTAGCATAACGCATCGGACATAAATCTTCCTAGAAAATCTTCCTATTCATGAAAATCACAAATGAAACTAATTGAGACACAGCTTAGCCTTTTGTTAATCACCCTGTCCCACAGCTAGACAAGCATTTGTGTAAGTTTATCGATAGCCTAGCATAGAATTTTGTCCAGCTAGCAGCAGGTACCTTGGTCACGGAAATCAGAAAAGCAATCAAATTTAATCGTTTACCTTTGATGAGCTTCGGATGTTTTCACTCACGAGACTCCCTGTCAGATAGCAAATGTTCCTTTTAAAAAAATATATTTTTGTAGGCGATATAGCTCCGTTTGTTCTTCACGTTTGGCTGAGAAATCGCCCGGAAAAGAAAACAGCGAAAAATATTCCAAATTAGCTCCATAATATCGACAGAAACATGGCAAACGTGGTTTATAATCAATCCTCAAGGTGTTTTTCAAATATCTATTCGATAATATATCCGTCGGGACAATTCGTTTTTCAGTAGGACCGATTGGAGTAATGGCTACCTCTGTATTTTACGCGAGAGTCACTCTGGGAGCATCAGGTGACGACTTGCGCAGTGTATCCGCCTACGGGTATTCTTCAACATAAATGCGTAAAACTACTTCACAATGCTGTAGACACCTTCGGGAATACGGAGAAAGAATAATCTGGTTGATAGCCCATTCACTGCTCAATAGGGACGCATTGGAACGCAGCGCTTTCAAAACATGAGGCACTTCCGGATTGGATTTTTCTCAGGCTTTCGCCTGCAACATCAGTTCTGTTATACTCACAGACAATATTTTTACAGTTTTGGAAACTTTAGAGTGTTTTCTTTCTGTCAATTATATGCATATTCTAACATCTTGTCCTGACAAAACATCCCGTTTACTTTGGGAACGTTTTTTTCTCCAAAAATTAAAATATTGCCCCCAAGTCACAAAAGGTTTTAACCTCTTCAGTCGACCCTCTACTTTTTTGAAAATTTTGTTAAAAATCGCGCAACATTTCAGCACCCTGCTACTCATGCCAGGAATATAGTACGTTCATATGGTTAGAATGTGTGGATAGGAAACCCTCGGACGTTTTTAAAACTGGTTAAATCACGACTGTGGCTATTACATAACGTGCGTTACATCGGAAAGCGCAGGAAAACCTGATCACAGAAAATGGAAATAAATATCCTTGCGCCACTTCCAGCAATTGTTAACAGTGAGCCGAATTAGATAAGACCGAGCATTCAACTCCCACAGCATCCCCATGTTGTCTAGAGTCTTGTGAATTGAATCATCTTTGATTCTTGGTTGAACCGAAAGAGGGGCACGACTTACCTCCGGTCTCCGCCCAGATCATTCCGGAAGAGCTCTCTCCTGAAATTTTTTCCAAGACGACAGCTAATGATTTCTACATCGCCTATGGATGATTTTTATCGCTTATTAACGTTTACTAATACCTAAAGTAGCATTACAAACGTATTTCAAGTGTTTTGTGAAAGTTTATCGTCTACTTTTTGAATTAAAAAAATGACGTTACGTTGTGAAATCGCTGTTTTTTTCGTTTATCACACAGTCTACATATAACGATATCTTGGCTTTATATGGCCCGATTTAATCGAAATAAAGACCCAATAGTGTTTATGGGACATCTAGGAGTGCCAACAAAGAAGATGGTGAAAGGTAATGACTGTTTTCTATTTTATTGTGCGGTTTGTGTAACGCCGAAATGCTAATTATTTTGTTTACGTCCCCTGCTATGCTTTTCTGTTGTAGTGTATTGGTGCATGCTATCAGATAATAGCTTCTCATGCTGTCGCCGAAAAGCATTTTAAAAATCTGACTTGTTGCCTGGATTCACAACGAGTGTAGCTTTAATGTGATACCCTGCATGTGTATTTTAATGAACTTTTGAGTTTTAACTAATACTATTAGCATTTAGCGTAGCGCATTTGCATTTCCAGAGCTCTAGTTGGGACGCAAGCGTCCCAAGTAGAGGCAAGAGGTTAACCAGTTAAAGCATTAGGGGGCGCTATTAAAAATTTGGGATGAAAAACGTTCCCGTTTTAAACAAGATATTTTATCACAAAAAGATGCTCGACTATGCATATAATTGACAGCTTTGGATAGAAAACACTCTGACGTTTCCAAAACTGCACAGATACTGTCTGTGAGTGCAACAGAACTGATGTTACAGGCGAAACCCAGATAAAAATCCAGCCAGGAAGTGCCGCATTTTTTGAAACCGCCTCATGCCAATGACTCCTTATATGGCTGTGAATGAGCTACGAATGAGCTTACGTTTTCCACGTATTCCCCAAGGTGTCTACAGCATTGTGACCTCTTTTTACTCATTTCCATTGAAGAATAGCCGTAAGGGACCATATATAGCTGTCAATGTTTGCGATCTATTACATGACTTAGTGATGGTGTGGACCAATAGACTTTCTCAGCTACTTGATCCAAAGTAAGAATCCCCGTCTTTAAAAGGAGAAATTATTCTGATTTGCTTTTTGTCATTCGTGATTTCTGTCTCCCGCAGAAAATCTTCCGTGAAATACTGAGGTAGCCATTTTTCCAATCGCTTCTTATGAGAAACCAACTGCCTCGATGGATATATTATCGAATATATATGTTAAAAACACCTTGAGGATGGATCCTAAACAACGTTTGCCGTGTTTCTGTTGATATTATGGAGCTAATTTTGAAAAAGGTTTGGCGTTGTAGTGGTAGCATTTTCCGGTCGATTTCTCAGCCAAGCATGATGAACAAACGGGAGCTATTTCGCCTACAAAAAAATAATATTTTTGGAAAAAAGGAACATTTGCTATCTAACTGGGAGTCTCCTGAGTGAAAAAAATTACTATGATAAGTGCCTATTATGTTCCAAATAAAGTAACGATTGACAATAACAGGGTTTGATATTAAATCATGCATAAATCCCTTGTGCCTGTCACACCCTGATCTGTTTCACCTGTCTCCAGGTGTCATCCATCTTCCCCATTATCCCCGGTGTATTTATACCTGTGTTCTCTGTTTGTCTGTTGCCAGTTGGTCAACCAGCGTTTTTGTCTCAGCTCCTGCTTTTCGCAGTCTCTCTTTTCTCGCCCTCCTGGTTTTGACCCTTGCCTGTCCTTACTCTGAGCCCACCTGCCTTGCCCCAAGCCTGTACCTCCCTGTACTTGCCCCACTTCTGGATTATTGACCTCTGCCTACCCTGAGCCTTGCCTGCTGTCCAGTATGGTTGCCCAACCTCTGGTTTATTGACCCCTGCCTGCCTTGACTTGCCTGCTGTCCAGTACGGTTGCCCAACCTCTGGTTTACTGACCCCTGCCTGCCTTGACTTGCCTGCTGTCCAGTACGGTTGCCCAACCTCTGGTTTACTGACCCCTGCCTACCCTGAGCCTGTTATGCTGGAAACACTCAGTTTTCCACCACAAAACAACAAAATGCAGAAACTCAGCAGATCCAGCTACCGAGCTCAACTAGGACCTGCATGTTGGAGTTAGGACCTGCATGTTGGAGTTAGGACCTGCATGTTGGAGTTAGTATCTGCATGTTAGAGTTAGTACCTGCATGTTAAAGTTAGTACCTGCATGTTGGAGTTAGTACCTGCATGTTGGAGCTAGGACCTGCATGTTGGAGTTAGTACCTGCATGTTGGAACTAGGACCTGCATGTTGGAGTTAGTACCTGCATGTTGGAGTTAGTACCTGCATGTTGGAACTAGGACCTGCATGTTGGAGTTAGTACCTGCATGTTGGAGTTAGGACCTGCATGTTGGAGATAGGACCTGCATGTTGGAGTTAGTACCTGCATGTTGGAGTTAGTACCTGCATGTTGGAGCTAGTACCTGCATGTCCACAAAGCTTTTAGTATTTTACAACTCTCCCATTCACCTGTGTGAACTTCAATTTCATCGCATGCTAGCCTTTTACTGGCTGCTTCATCCTAGCCTTTTACTGGCTACTTCATGCTAGTCTTTTACTGGCTGCTTCACGCTAGCCTTTTACTGGCTGCTTCATGCTAGTCTTTTACTGGCTGCTTCATGCTAGCCTTTTACTGGCTGCTTCATGCTAGCCTTTTACTGGCTGCTTCATGCTAGTCTTTTACTGGCTGCTTCATGCTAGCCTTTTACTGGCTGCTTCATGCTAGCCTTTTACTGGCTGCTTCACGCTAGCCTTTTACTGGCTGCTTCATGCTAGCCTTTTACTGGCTGCTCCATGCTAGCCTTTTACTGGCTGCTTCATGCTAGCCTTTTACTGGCTGCTTCATGCTAGCCTTTTACTGGCTGCTTCATGCTAGCCTTTTACTGGCTGCTTCACGCTAGCTTTTTACTGGCTGCTCCATGCTAGCCTTTTACTGGCCTTGTTGAGAGCCTTTTCTGTTTGTATTGTGCACCAGGTTTTTAATGTCTTTCCATGCTCTGTTTCTGAGAGCTCTGACCTTTTACATAACGGGCCATTCTCTTTTCCGGAACCTTCTTTAGTGCTTTACATGTTCGCAAATGCTTCCACACTGATGCTCTCTCACAGCTGCTCATCTTCCACACCCCTGAGATGAGTATGACGTTTCTTTACATCTTCTGTAAGGGGAATGAAGTCATCTTTGTTCCACTGAGCTGCTTGGTAGTACAGTATATATGAGTAATGTAGTATGGTAACATTATAGCTGGTTTAGCAGAATATACATATGAGATGAGTAATGTAGGGTATGGTAACATTATAGCTGGTTTAACAGTATATACATATGAGATGCGTAATGTAGGGTATGGTAACATTATAGCTGGTTTAACAGTATATACATATATATACATATAGATGAGTAATGTAGGGTATGGTAACATTATAGCTGGTTTAACAGTATATACATATGAGATGAGTAATGTAGTATGGTAACATTATAGCTGGTTTAACAGTATATACATATGAGATGAGTAATGTAGTATGGTAACATTATAGCTGGTTTAACAGTATATACATATGAGATGAGTAATGTAGTATGGAAACAGTATAGCTGGTTTAACAGTATATACATATGAGATGAGTAATGTAGGGTATGGTAACATTATAGCTGGTTTAACAGTATATACATATGAAATGAGTAAATTAGGGTATGGTAACATTATAGCTGGTTTAACAGTATATACATATGAGATTAGTAATGTAGGGTATGGTAACATTATAGCTGGTTTAACAGTATATATATATGAGATGAGTAATGTAGGGTATGGAAACATTATAGCTGGTTTAACAGTATATATATATATATATATGAGATGAGTAATGTAGGGTATGGTAACATTATAGCTGGTTTAACAGTATATATATATATATATATATAGATGAGTAATGTAGGGTATGGTAACATTATAGCTGGTTTAACAGTATATATATATATGAGATGAGTAATGTAGGGTATGGTAACATTATAGCTGGTTTAACAGTATATACATATGAGATGAGTAATGTAGGGTATGGTAACATTATAGCTGGTTTAACAGTATATACATATGAGATGAGTAATGTAGGGTATGGTAACATTATAGCTGGTTTAACAGTATATACATATATATACATATAGATGAGTAATGTAGGGTATGTTAACATTATAGCTGGTTTAACAGTAAATACATATGAGAAGAGTAATGTAGGGTAACATTATAGCTGATTTAACAGTATATATATATATATATATGAGATGAGTAATGTAGGGTAACATTATAGCTGGTTTAACAGTATATATATATGAGAAGAGTAATGTAGGGTAACATTATAGCTGGTTTAACAGTATATATATATATGAGATGAGTAATGTAGGGTATGGTAACATTATAGCTGGTTTAATAGTATATATATATATGAGATTAGTAATGTAGGGTATGGTAACATTATAGCTGGTTTAATAGTATGTATATATATGAGATTAGTAATGTAGGGTATGGTAACATTATATATGGTTTAACAGTATATACATATAGATGAGTAATGTAGGGTATGGTAACATTATAGCTGGTTTAACAGTATATATATATATGAGATGAGTAATGTAGGGTATGGTAACATTATAGCTGGTTTAACAGTATATATATATATATGAGATGAGTAATGTAGGGTAACATTATAGCTGGTTTAACAGTATATATATATATATGAGATGAGTAATGTAGGGTATGGCAACATTATAGCTGGTTTAACAGTATATATATATATATGAGATTAGTAATGTAGGGTATGGCAACATTATAGCTGGTTTAACAGTATATATATATATATGAGATGAGTAATGTAGGGTATGGTAACATTATAGCTGGTTTAACAGTATATATATATATATGAGATGAGTAATGTAGGGTATGGTAACATTATAGCTGGTTTAACAGTATATATATATATATATGAGATGAGTAATGTAGGGTATGGTAACATTATAGCTGGTTTAATAGTATTATGTGTTCCAGCTTGTCTCCAGTAACTCAATGAATTGTTCTTCTTCTTCTCTGTGACGTAGGATCAATACCACTGTTAAAAAATCCCCCTCCACTTTACCACAGTTGGGTTGACCCTCTATAATTGTCCGAGGACAATTCCAAGTTTTATATGGCAACAACAAAACATGATGCTTTCACTGTTTTCCAACATGATTTTAACGTATAAAATGTGTCTGCATTTTCCTTATAAATAGTTGTAAAAATAACAATCCAATCTCCAAATAAAACACCAACCCTGTGGTGTAACTGCATTAGCAGAATTACAAGATGATGTTTTAATAATACCAGGTGGTGTAACTGCATTAGCAGAATTACAACATGATGTTTTAATAATACCAGGTGGTGTAACTGCAGTAGCAGAATTACACCATGATGTTTTAATAATATCAGGTGGTGTAACTACAGTAGCAGAATTACAACATGATGTTTTAATAATACCAGGTGGTGTAACTGCAGTAGCAGAATTACACCATGATGTTTTAATAACACCAGGTGGTGTAACTACAGTAGCAGAATTACAACATGGCATGATGTTTTAATAATACCAGGTGGTGTAACTACAGTAGCAGAATTACCCCATGGCTTGATGTTTTAATAATACCAGGTGGTGTAACTGCAGTAGCAGAATTACAACATGATGTTTTAATAATACCAGGTGGTGTAACTACAGTAGCAGAATTACCCCATGTCTTGATGTTTTAATAATACCAGGTGGTGTAACTACAGTAGCAGAATTACAACATGATGTTTTAATAATACCAGGTGGTGTAACTACAGTAGCAGAATTACACCATGATGTTTTAATAATACCAGGTGGTGTAACTACAGTAGCAGAATTACACCATGATGTTTTAATAATACCAGGTGGTGTAACTGCAGTAGCAGAATTACACCATGATGTTTTAATAATATCAGGTGGTGTAACTACAGTAGCAGAATTACCCCATGGCTTGATGTTTTAATTACACCAGGTGGTGTAACTACAGTAGCAGAATTACCCCATGGCTTGATGTTTTAATAATACCAGGTGGTGTAACTACAGTAGCAGAATTACCCCATGGTTTGATGTTTTAATAACACCCTGTGGTGTTTCTGCAGTAACATAATCATACCATGGCTTGATGTTGTAATAACACCAGGTGGTGTAACTGCAGTAGCAGAATTACACCATCATGTTTAATTACACCAGGTGTTGCCATATTTTAGCTGTCAGACTGTCACGCCCTGGTCTTAGTATTTTGTATTTTCTTTATTATTTTGGTCAGGCCAGGGTGTGACATGGGTTTATTATGTGGTGGTTTTGTCTTGGGGTTTTTGTAGGTCATGGGATTGTGGTATAGTGGGGTTGTCTAGAAAAGTCTATGGTTGCCTGAAGTGGTTCTCAATCAGAGGCAGGTGTTTATCGTTGTCTCTGATTGGGAACCATATTTAGGCAGCCATATTCTTTGAGTGTTTTGTGGGTGATTGTTCCTGTCTCTGTGTTTGTTTGCACCAGATAGGCTCAGTCACGTTGGTTTTTTATTTTTTCCTTGTTTTGGAAGAGAAGAGAACGTGAGCCGGGTGCCCCATTCTCCTTGCGGAGATGGTGCTAAATACATCAACACGGTCGGTCCCTGGGATTGGGCTGGCCAACACGATTCGGTTTGCTTGGAAGGAAAAGGAGTTGGAGCCTTTAGGACGGGAAACTTTTGGAAGGATAATATTGATGGTGATTCTAAAGCTGACGGTGAAGGACGTGTTTTGTTTCCAAGGCAACTCGTTGGAGGGAGCATACGACGTGGCACTACATACAGAGGAGAAACATGATGATATCCTGAGAAGGGCAAGAGCAGTGGGAAGTGAGAGGCCGATGAGCCACTATGAAATAACAAGCCTGGCGAGGAACAACTTTAGGGTTGTAACTGTCAACATATACAACCCATACTTTAAGGACGAAGAGGTGAGGGCCTTTCTGGGGAGATACATGGATAACGTCTCCTCAGCAAGGCACCTCAAAGACTCCCTTGGGTTTTGGAATGGGAGGCTTCCAGGCCCTACTCAGGGAGGACCCAAAGGGACGTGGTGGCTACCTCCATCCTCCTGCTATGTTCTCCCTGGGGGCTGACAGGGGGACATTGTTTTATGCACGTCAGCCTCCATTTTGCAGGCGCTGTATGGCCTATGGCCACATCTTCGCCTCGTGCAGCGCAAGAAAATGCAGATTTTGTGGATCTGGGGAGCACGAGGCGAAGGATTGTGACGAGCCTAAGGCGTGCCATCGGTGTGGCTCGTTATCACACCTGTGGCGGGGGTGTCCGGCTCGTCAGAGGTCATACGCGTCTGTGGCTGGGGGGGAGCAGGAGCGGGGGATGGGGGAAGAAGAGGAGGTGAAGGAAGAATGCCTCATGACTAGAGTACAGGTCCAGAGGGGAGGGTCGCAAGGAAGGAGGAGGAGCAAGAAGTGGCAGATGGAAGAGAGAAGGAAACAGAAGACACGGGAGTAGGAGAACCAGAAAAAGCGGCGGAAGAAGGCAAGCGAGTGGAGGAGCATGAGAGAGAAGAAAGCGAGGGAGGAGTGGTGGAGAAGGAGATGGTGGAAGAGCAAGTGGAGTGGGGGGGAAATTGCCCTGGTGGAAGAGATGAGGGGTATGGTGGAGGAACTGGCGGGGGTGGAGGGTGGTATCTCTCCACTGCCGCCATCACCAAAGAAGAGAATGAAGAGGAGGGTGCGATTGGCCGACAATGAGAGGGAGGGGATGGTCAAGAGAGTGATGGGGGTGGGAGAAACCTCTGGGTTGCTGCTGGTTTCCCCAGGCCCTCAACTTTTGTTGGGTGGGGACACACCTAACAAGTCTCAGGACTGGGTGCAGGAGGAGGTGGGGAGTTTTTTGTTTGGGGACTCAGCCTCCCCTATTTTTTTCCAAAACAGCTGCAGCGCTGGGGAGAGGGAGGAGTGTGGGGGTAGAGAGTTGCTGCAGGGCACCCCGGAGCCAAACACTATTCCTGCATCCTGGGTTGGTGAGATGGAGGAAGAGTGGGGGATGTCGGGAGTACGGATGGTGTTATCACCGGTAGATATGGAGCAGGGGAGCATCGGGTGAGTCTCCTGTTTTTGTTTTTTTCTGTCTGGGTTTAGTATTTGAGTGTATTACATGTTTTTATTTTATTCTTTCATGGGGTCTAATTTTACTTTCGTTAGTTTAAATGTAAGGGGTTTAAGTGATTATGTTAAGAGGAGGGCGGTTTTTAGTTATTTGGAGGGTGTGGGGTTTGATTTTAGTTTTTTACAGGAGGTTCACCTGAGGGATGGAGGGGATGTTAGTAGGTTTAAGAAGGAGTGGGACAAAGGGGAGTCGGTTTGGGGTATTGGGGGGTGCACTCATTGGGGGTAGGGATTTTGTGTGGGCACAGGGAGGTAAAAGTGGAGGGTTCTTTTGTGGTGATGCAGGGGAGGGTTATAGGGGTGGATGTCACGATAAGGGATTGTAAATTTAGATTAGTGGTGGTGTATGGGCCACAGGTGGTGGCAGACAGGAGGGAGATGGTGGACTGTCTGACGCCCCTGTGTGTCACAAATAGGAAATTAGTGATCGGGGGGGATTTTAATATAGATTTAGGAATAGGGGGGGATAGCAGTGCAGGCGCCATCACCAGGCTAATGGCTTGCCATGGTCTGGTTGATGGTGGCCTGCACACTACTCCGAAAATGGCCGGTCCTACATGGCGCAACTCCAGGGGGGTGGGCGGAGGCTCGACTATATTTTTGTACTCAGGTCTTTGCGTAAGTTGTCTGGGCGGCTGTTGCCTGTTTTCTTTTCGGATCACGACGGGGTGCTTCTGCAGGTGGGGTCGCCAGTCTGCCTCTTTGGTAGGGGGTACTGGAAGTTAGATCGGGATGTGCTGGAGGAGCAGGCTTTTATTGACGGGTTTTTTGGTTTCTTTTGGAGGCTTCAAGGTGCGAGGGGGTGTTAGAGTGGTGGGAATTAGTTAAGGTGAGGATTAGGGCTTTTATAATAGGGTATTGCAAGAGGGAAAAAAGGGAGGAGAGGAGGGAGGTGGATCGTATCCAAAGGTTAATTGAACTCGAGTACGAGGCAGGCAACCTCGGCGGGTCGTTTGACTGGGAGAGATCCGCAACCCTAAAGGCGCAGCTCAGGGAGTTGCAGGAGCGGAAGGCTCGAGCTTTCCTGGAGCGTGCGCATAGTGGCTTTCTAGAACACAATGAGACTTGTTCTGCTATGTTCTTTAAGTCGGTTAGGGCCAGACAGAGTAGGAAGGTAATGCATGGCGTTAGGGAAGAAAATGGTAGTATAGTTAGAGAACCAGAGGATATGGTCAGGGTTTATTTAAGGAAAGGGAAATAGATGTAGAGCAGGGAAATGTGTTTTTAGAACACTTGTCCAGGTGGTTGCCGGAGGACATTAGAGAAGTGATGGAGGCCCAGATTTCACTAGAAGAGGTTGAGAGCGCTCTTAGGAGGATGGGAAAAGGGAAGGTGCCTGGGATGGATGGGCTGCCGGCTGAGTTTTATCTCAAGTATTGGGGTATACTTGGACCAGTGGTCCTCGAAGTCTTGAAGGCCATCCTTGAGACGGGGGTCCCGGGGGGATCAATGGCTGTTGGTGTGCTGTCACTTTTATATAAGAAGGGGGAAGTAACAGACCTTGGCAACTGGCGGCCGTTGACCATGCTGTGTGTAGATTACAAGCTACTTGCAAAGGTTTTAGCAGACCGGTTGCGCAAGGCCTTCCCTACGTCGTCCATGAGGATCAGACGTGCGGGGTAGAGGGCCGCTCTATTAGATGGAACCTACAGTTAATCAGGGACTCCATCGCTTGGGTTGAAGATAGAGGACTGCCTTTAATGGTAGCAGCGCTAGATCAGGCGAAAGCCTTTGATCGCGTGAATAGATCCTTTTTATTCAGAGTGTTAGGTCGATTAGGATTTGGGGAGAAGTTCATAGGATGGATTCGTACATTATATGTCGGAGCGGGGTGCCGAGTTAGTGTAAATAGTCACTTGGGTGACGTTTTTGACCTCTCGTCTGGGGTCAGGCAGGGGTGCCCACTCTCGGCTCTCCTCTTCGTTCTGTACATGGAGCCTCTGGGGGCTGCCATTAGGGCAGACACAGGGATGGAAGGCTTGTTGATCCCTGGAAGTGGTGGGCTGCGTGTTAAGATGACGCAGTATGCCGACGACATTTCCTTGCTGCTGTGCAAGGACTCGTGCCTGACAAGGTCCCTTGCCATCTTTGGGGATTTCACCCGAGCGTCGGGAGCAGTTCTGAACCATGCAAAGTCTTCCGTCAAGTTTTTCCGAAGATGGCGCGGTAGAACGGATGTGCCCGGGGGGTTATCTCTCTGTGAGGGGGCCCTGAGGATTCTCGGGGTCCATTTTGAGACCTCCGGCTCAGCGACACTAAACTGGAACATGCGTATCGCAGTGGTACAGAGGAAGCTAGCAATGTGGAAGGCTAGGTATTTGTCTTTTATGGGCAAAGTCCTGGTCCTAAAGGTGGATGTGTTGCCGTCTCTTTTGTATTTGGCATACATCTACCCATTGACGGCTAGTCTGAGGAGGCCTCTAGTGAGGCTTGTGTTTCAGTTCATGTGGAGTGGCAGGTGCGAGTGGGTCGCCAGGGTACGCATGCTCTGTCCCATCGGGGAGGGAGGTAGGGGGGTACCACATTTCCCCCTCAAACTGGACGCAATTTTTGTTTCTTTCTTGTTAACGGAGCTTGCTCATCCAGTGAAACACCCGTCCGGTTACCTCCTGCGGGTGTTCTTCTCGTATCAAGCGAGAAGCGTAATGGTGTGGTCTAACACGGGTCCTCGGGCGGAACAGCTGCCGTGGCACTTTGGTCATGTGGCCAAGTGGCTGCGTGCGCACCCTGAGGTTGAAGTTGCCTGAGTAGGTTTAGATCACAGGCACCTGTACTGAGGTTGAAGTTGCCTGAGTAGGTTTAGATCACAGGCACCTGTACGAGGAGGTCAGAAAGGCAGGGAGTCCGACGCCTGTAGTGGGCATCTCGGAAGTGGTCTGGGAGGGAGTGCAGGCGCGGGGTCTGGACAACAGGCTCATGGACCTGAATTGGTTGAGCCTCCATAAGTGCTTGCCGGTACGTTCCATCATGTACCGGTATAGTTTGGTGCAATCCCCCACCTGTCCAAGATCCTCTTGTGGCAGGGAGGAGACTGTGCGCCATGTCTTTTGGGACTGTGCCTTTGCCGGAGTAGTATGGGCTAGGGCACGGGTGTTGTTAGGTTTGGTAAGGGGGGATTTTTTGTATTGACGTGGGCCAGGTTAGAGAGAGGTGTAGGGAGAGCGAGAGGGACGGATAGGGACAGGTTTCTGCTCTGGCTTCTCATGAGTCTCTTTAAACGGGGGCTGTGGGAAGCAAGGCAGAACATGGTGAAGACAGGGAGAGATTGGGGGGTGGAAGGGATAGTGAGGAGGGTGGAAGGAGATTTGAAGAGGGAGGAGAGGAAGTGGGGGCAGCATGCTGCCCGGGAGAGGTGGAAGGGGGGTGTAGGGCTGGGTGTCATTTAGATTTGTAAGGGGATAGATTAGGGACAGGGAGATAGGGAAAGGTAGTTTGTAGGATGACGGGGAGGGAAGATGCTCCCCTGATGTTTTGTTTGGGGTTTCTTGTTTAGTTAAATTCAAATACCATTATTGAAGTATGAATGAAAATTATGAGTTGTAAAGAATGAATGGTATTGAATGTAATAAATTATTTTTTCTAAAAAAAATAATTAAAAAAAATAGTCTGTTTAGGTACGTTTGTTGTTTTGTATTGTTCGTGTTTATTCTTTTATTAAACATGTATCAAAATAACCACGCTGCATTTTGGTCCACCTCTCCTTCATCGGAAGAAAACCGTTACACAGACAAACCCGGCTAACGTGAAACTAACACTTAATGTACGTTTAGGCGTTAATTACGAATGGTTAAGATTAGCATTAAGGTTTGGAAAAGCTTTAAAAAATACTACAAAAAACTTTCTAGCTACAATTGAACACGCAACCTTTGGATTGGGAGTCTGCTTCTTACATATATATATATAACATGTCTTACTGAGCCTTTCCATAAGTCCACTCCAGTTTATATACATATATATAACATGTCTTACTGAACCTTTCCATAAGTCCACTCCAGTTTATATATATATATATATATAACATGTCTTACTGACCCTTTCCATAAGTCCCTCCAGTTTATATATATATATATGTGCTCACTAAACACAGCCTAAACACAGCCTACTAGTATGTACTGTAGGCCGTGCTCACTACAGTATGTACTGTAGGCTGTGCTCACTACAGTATGTACTGTAGGCTGTGCTCACTACAGTATGTACTGTAGGCTGTGCTCACTATAGTATGTACTGTAGGCTGTGCTCACTATAGTATGTACTGTAGGCTGTGCTCACTACAGTATGTACTGTAGGCTGTGTTTACTACAGTATGTACTGTAGGCTGTGCTCACTATAGTATGTACTGTAGGCTGTGCTCACTACAGTATGTACTGTAGGCTGTGCTCACTATAGTATGTACTGTAGGCTGTGCTCACTACAGTATGTACTGTAGGCTGTGCTCACTACAGTATGTACTGTAGGCTGTGCTCACTACAGTATGTACTGTAGGCTGTGCTCACTATAGTATGTACTGTAGGCTGTGCTCACTACAGTATGCACTGTAGGCTGTGCTCACTACAGTATGCACTGTAGGCTGTGTTTACTACAGTATGTACTGTAGGCTGTGTTTACTACAGTATGTACTGTAGGCTGTGTTTACTACAGTATGTACTGTATGCTATGTTTACTACAGTATGTCCTGTAGGCTGTGTTTACTACAGTATGTACTGTATGCTATGTTTACTACAGTATGTACTGTAGGCTGTGTTTACTACAGTATGTCCTGTAGGCTGTGTTTACTACAGTATGTACTGTATGCTATGTTTACTACAGTATGTACTGTAGGCTGTGTTTACTACAGTATGTCTATTAGCAGGGCTGTTAGCAGAACAATAGACTGACATGGCTATTAGCAGGGCTATTAGCAGAACAATAGACTTGGCTATTAGCAGGGCTATTGGCAGAACAATATAATTGTCTATTAGCAGGGCTATTAGCAGAACAATATAATTGTATATTAGCAGGGCTGTTAGCAGAACAATATAATTGTCTATTAGCATAACAATAGACGTGTCTATTAGCAGAACAATAGACGTGTCTATTAGCAGGGCTATTAGCAGAACAATATACTTGTCTATTAGCAGGGCTATTACCAGAACAATATACTTGTCTATTAGCAGGGCTATTAGCAGAACAATATAATTGTATATTAGCAGGGCTGTTAGCAGAACAATCGAATTGTCTATTAGCAGAACAATAGACTTGCCTATTAGGAGGGCTATTAGCAGAATAATATAATTGTCTATTAGCAGGGCTATTGGCAGGACAATATAATTGTCTATTAGCAGGGCTATTAGCAGAAAAATATAATTGTATATTAGCAGGGCTGTTAGCAGAACAATAGAATTGTCTATTAGCAGACCAATAGACTTGCCTATTAGCAGGGCTATTAGCAGAGCAATATAATTGTCTATTAGCAGACCAATAGACTTGCCTGTTAGCAGGGCTATTAGCAGAACAATATATTTGTCTATTAGCAGGGCTATTAGCAGAACAATATAATTGTCTATTAGCAGGGCTATTGGCAGGACAATATCAAATTTATTTGTCACATACACATGGTTAGCAGATGTTAATGCGAGTGTAGCGAAATGCTTGTGCTTCTAGTTCCGACAATGCAGTAATAACCAAAGAGCAATCTAACTAACAATTCCAAAACTACTACCTTATACACACAAGTGTAAAGGGATAAAGAATATGTACATAAAGATATATGAATGAGTGATGGTACAGAGCGGCATAGGCAAGATGCAGTAGATGGTATCGAGTACAGTATATACATATGAGATGAGTAATGTAGGGTATGTAAACAAAGTGGCATAGTTTAAAGTGGCTAGTGATACATGTATTACATAAAAGATGCAGTAGATGATATAGAGTACAGTATATACGTATACACGTATACACATGAGATGAGTAATGAAGGGTATGTAAACATTATATTAAGGAGCATTGTTTAAGTGGCTAGTGATATATTTTACATCAATTTCCATCAATTCCCTTTTTAAAGTGGCTGGAGTTGAGTCAGTGTGTTGGCAGCAGCCTCTCAATGTTAGTGGTGGCTGTTTAACAGTCTGATGGCCTTGAGATAGAAGCTGTTTTTCAGTCTCTCGGTCCCAGCTTTGATGCACCTGTACTGACTTCGCCTTCAGGATGATAGCGGGGTGAACAGGCAGTGGCTCGGGTGGTTGTTGTCCTTGATGATCTTTATGGCCTTCCTGTGACATCGGGTGGTGTAGGTGTCCTGGAGGGCAGGTAGTTTGCCCCTGGTGATGCGTTGTGCAGACCTCACTACCCTCTGGAGAGCCTTACGGTTGTGGGCAGAGCAGTTGCCGTACCAGGCGGTGATACAGCCCGACAGTTAATAATAATCAGGCAAACCAAGGATAAAACACATGCTGCAGCCCAGCCACTGCTGCAACCCAACTTCCAAACATGGATTCCAACCAAGTTGCAAGCATCCACTCTGGTTTGGGGGGATTTTTCTAAGCCGCAGTGGCAATGTATTCTGCAAGATCAGTCACATTAGAAGAGTGATCTGGGAGAACAAAAATACAACATTCATCCCCAATGATTGCACAAGTGCCCCCTTGACCTGCCAGAAGATAGTCAAGAGCCTCTCTGTTTTGCAGAGATAACTTTAGCATTTCTTTTAGTTCCCCATTCAATTGTTCCAGGGAATTTCTACTTGCATTGCCAATGTTCTCTATGTGTCTAGAGATGTCATGGATTTGGTCTAGGGCACATACAACTCCATACCCAGAGAAAAACACACCAAAGAACCTGGAGGCAGGTGTCTGAGCGTGAGTGACATTATCTCGCCTCATTCCAGGAAGTTTGTAGTCTCTAAACAGAGCCATCAGATCCCTCTGATCATTTGGAACGGTTCTCCTAGCTGTCACCACAAACCCAACAGTACAAGTACCTCCCCAGTTCGAGGGCAGGCTATAGTAAGCCATCTTACCACACAGCCAATAGGTGCCATGTGGGGCTCCTCTCAGAGTTGTGCTGTGTTTGTCAACCCACATTTTAAAAGGTTCCTTATCAGCCTGACCATTCTCCTGTATTACTGTTAAATTGCAAGAATTTGTTCCATTAAGATTCATAGTACAATTACATTTCAATTCCCCCAAATGGTGATCTCCATATCCTCTAATACACCAGGGGGCAGTCATCACCCCAGCCACTGAAATGGGCGGCATTGAGACATTACCAGGCCTCAAGTAATAGGATACATTGGGTTGATTATATACCTTAACATTGTTGGTCATAGTATAAAAAGGTATTTTTCCTGCCAATGCTATAGTAAAGTTCACTCCTATTGGGACTCCCATAAGGGGCAAGCCTGCCCCTACCTTAACCGGACCCATCCCACACACCCAACAGTCCTTTTCTTTGGAGGGCAGGTTGATAACCATTTCTGCTCTAGATAAGAACAAATTGTCCTCATGTTTGTGAGGTTCCAGCAGGGCTGTCCTTCTACGATGACCTTCTACTTCTGGGCCATTACTTCTTGGTCCCTTTGGCTCAGGACTCCTTCTGTCATTACCATCTACTTCTGGGCCACTATTAGAGGCCTGTGTTAGTCCTTTATGCTCAGGACTCATTCTGTCATTACCATCTACTTCTGGGCCACTATTAGAGGCCTGTGTTAGTCCTTTATGCTCAGGACTCATTCTGTCATTACCATCTACTTCTGGGCCACTATTAGAGGCCTGTGTTAGTCCTTTATGCTCAGGACTCATTCTGTCATTACCATCTACTTCTGGGCCACTATTAGAGGCCTGTGTTAGTCCTTTATGCTCAGGACTCATTCTGTCATTACCATCTACATCTGGGCCACTATTAGAGGCCTGTGTTAGTCCTTTATGCTCAGGACTCCTTCTGTCATTACCATCTACTTCTGGGCCACTACTACAGGCCTGCATTGGTCCCTTTGGCTCAGGACTCCTTCTGTCATGACCATCTACTTCTGGGCCACTATTAGAGGCCTGCGTTGGTCCCTTTGGCTCAGGACTCCTTCTGTCATGACCATCTACTTCTGGGCCACTATTAGAGGCCTGCGTTGGTACCTTTGGCTCAGGACTCCTTCTGTCATGACCATCTACTTCTGGGCCACTACTACAGGCCTGCATTGGCCCTTTATGCTCAGGACTCCATCTGTCATTACCATCTACTTCTGGGCCACTATTAGAGGCCTGCGTTGGTTCCTTTGGCTCAGGACTCCTTCTGTCATGACCATCTACTTCTAGGCCACTACTACAGGCCTGTGTTGGTTCCTTTGGCTCAGGACTCCATCTGTCATTACCATCTACTTCTGGGCCACTACTACAGGCCTGTGTTGGTTCCTTTGGCTCAGGACTCCATCTGTCATTACCATCTACTTCTGGGACACTACTACAGGCCTGTGTTAGTCCTTTATGCTCAGGACTCCATCTGTCATTACCATCTACTTCTAGGCCACTACTACAGGCCTGTGTTGGTTCCTTTGGCTCAGGACTCCTTCTGCCATTACCATCTACTTCTGGGACTACTACAGGCCTGCATTGGCCCTTTATGCTCAGGACTCCTTCTGTCATGACCATCTACTTCTGGGCCACTATTAGAGGCCTGCGTTGGTCCCTTTGGCTCAGGACTCCTTCTGTCATGACCATCTACTTCTGGGCCACTATTAGAGGCCTGCGTTGGTACCTTTGGCTCAGGACTCCTTCTGTCATGACCATCTACTTCTGGGCCACTACTACAGGCCTGCATTGGCCCTTTATGCTCAGGACTCCATCTGTCATTACCATCTACTTCTGGGCCACTATTAGAGGCCTGCGTTGGTTCCTTTGGCTCAGGACTCCTTCTGTCATGACCATTTACTTCTAGGCCACTACTACAGGCCTGTGTTGGTTCCTTTGGCTCAGGACTCCATCTGTCATTACCATCTACTTCTAGGCCACTACTACAGGCCTGTGTTGGTTCCTTTGGCTCAGGACTCCTTCTGCCATTACCATCTACTTCTGGGACACTACTACAGGCCTGCATTGGCCCTTTATGCTCAGGACTCCATCTGTCATTACCATCTACTTCTGGGCCACTATTAGATGCCTGCGTTGGTTCCTTTGGCTCAGGACTCCTTCTGTCATGACCATCTACTTCTGGGCCACTACTACAGGCCTGCATTGGCCCTTTATGCTCAGGACTCCATCTGTCATTACCATCTACTTCTGGGCCACTACTAGAGGCCTGTGTTAGTCCTTTATGCTCAGGACTCCTTCTGTCATTAGCATCTACTTCTGGGCCACTATTAGAGGCCTGTGTTGGTTCCTTTGGCTCAGGACTCCTTCTGTCATTACCATCTACTTCTGGGCCACTACTACAGGCCTGTGTTGGTTCCTTTGGCTCAGGACTCCATCTGTCATTACCATCTACTTCTGGGCCACTACTAGAGGCCTGTGTTAGTCCTTTATGCTCAGGACTCCTTCTGTCATTACCATCTACTTCTGGGCCACTACTACAGGCCTGTGTTAGTCCTTTATGCTCAGGACTCATTCTGTCATTACCATTTACTTCTGGGCCACTACTCTGGGCCGGTGATGGCCCCATTGGCTTGGGACATATCTCTCCCTCTGTCAGTTTTCCCACAAGAGGACAACCTACTGTTCTTATTAGCACTCCTGTGCTAATGCAGAGGAGGGCCACACTGCACCACCGGACCTTGTGAGACCCCATCTTCTTCTGGATCAGGAACTCGTCTGCAGTGCGACAGGTGGGTCCAGTTAACTCTCTCAGCAATCTTTACCACAGTGGGGGGTCCAGGTATCTCTCTCAGCAACCTTTACCACAGTGGGGGGTCCAGGTATCTCTCTCCGCAACCTTTACCACAGTGGGGGGAGGGGGTCCAGGTATCTCTCTCAGCAACCTTTACCACAGTGAGGGGGCCTGGTATCTCTCTCAGCAACCTTTACCACAGTGAGGGGGCCTGGTATCTCTCTCAGCAACCTTTACCACAGTGGGGGGTCCTGTCATCTCACCAAGGATCCTGTAAAAAATAACAACTTTACTTTCTGTGTCAGCTCAGCCGCCTCCCGAGTGGTGCAGGTCCCGCCTCTTGCGTCACTGCAGTACCTGGTTAGAATCCAAGCTGCTTGATTGGGAGTCCCATAGGGTGGCGCAAAATTGGCCCAGCGTCGTCAAGGTTTGGCCGGGGTAGGTCGTCAATATCAATAAGAATTTCTTCTGATTTACTTTTAAGAAAAAGTTACATAAAAATTAAATATCTTCCACTAGATGGCAGTAAACACCTGCTGTAACCTGACGTTACTGCAGAATCATTATGATATAAAAAGCTAAACTGACCCGAGATCAGCTCTCCTATGAATACTGTCACAGGTTTACAGCAGTATCATTATGATATAAAAAGCTAAACTGATCCGAGATCAGCACTCCTATGAATACGGTCACAGGTTTACAGGAGTATCATTATGATATAAAAAGCTAAACTGATCTGAGATCACCTCTCTTATGAATATTGTCACGTTTACAGCAGCTGACAATTGCAACTTCATCGCTACTAACTCAAACTGCCTTGGTTTAAATAAAGAGAATATATGTACATATTAAGAGGTATATAACTTATAAATCATGAGCCTCATCTGGGGAGTATGTGATTGGATGCTATAGACCCCCATCTGAACAGTTTCTTTCCCCATTCTGTGGCCCTCACCAACTGGCCACCTGGTCCATAGAGAATAAAGGACTTATAAATCATGAGCCTCATCTGGGGAGTATGTGATTGGATGCTGTAGACCCCCATCTGAACAGTTTCTTTCCCCATTCTGTGGCCCTCACCAACTGGCCACCTGGTCAATCACCATATTCTTATCGGCAGACTCAATAGCCTCGGTTTCTCGGATGACTGCCTTGCCTGGTTCACCAATTACTTTGCAGACAGAGTTCGGTGTGTCAAATCGGAGGGCATGCTGTCCGGTCCTCTGGCAGTCTCTATGGGGGTGCCACAGGGTTCAATTCTAGGGCCGACTCTTTTCTCTGTATATATCAATGATGTTGCTCTTGCTGCGGGCGATTCCCTGATCCACCTCTACGCAGACGACACCATTCTATATACTTTCGGCCCGTCATTGGACACTGTGCTATCTAACCTCCAAACGAGCTTCAATGCCATACAGCACTCCTTCCGTGGCCTCCAACTGCTCTTAAACGCGAGTAAAACCAAATGCATGCTTTTCAACCGATCGCTGCCTGCACCCGCATGCCCGACTAGCATCACCACCCTGGATGGTTCCGACCTTGAATATGTGGACATCTATAAGTACCTAGGTGTCTGGCTAGACTGCAAACTCTCCTTCCAGACTCACATCAAACATCTCCAATCGAAAATCAAATCAAGAGTCGGCTTTCTATTCCGCAACAAAGCCTCCTTCACTCACGCCGCCAAGCTTACCCTAGTAAAACTGACTATCCTACCGATCCTCGATTTCGGCGATGTCATCTACAAAATGGCTTCCAACACTCTACTCAGCAAACTGGATGCAGTCTATCATAGTGCCATCCGTTTTGTCACCAAAGCACCTTATACCACCCACCACTGCGACTTGTATGCTCTAGTCGGCTGGCCCTCGCTACATATTCGTCGCCAGACACACTAGCTCCAGGTCATCTACAAGTCCATGCTAGGTAAAGCTCCGCCTTATCTCAGTTCACTGGTCACGATGGCAACACCCATCCGTAGCACACGCTCCAGCAGGTGTATCTCACTGATCATCCCTAAAGCCAACACCTCATTTGGCCGCCTTTCGTTCCAGTACTCTGCTGCCTGTGACTGGAACGAACTGCAAAATCGCTGAAGTTGAGACTTTTATCTCCTCACCAACTTCAAACATCAGCTATCCGAGCAGCTAACCGATCGCTGCAGCTGTACATAGTCTATTGGTAAATAGCCCACCCATTTTCACCTACCTCATCCCCATACTGTTTTTATACTGTTTTTTTTTATTTTTTTATTTACTTTTCTGCTCTTTTGCACACCAATATCTCTACCTGTACATGACCATCTGATCATTTATCACCCCAGTGTTAATCTGCAAAATTGTATTATTCGCCTACCTCCTCATGCCTTTTGCACACATTGTATATAGACTGCCCATTTTTTTTCTACTGTGTTATTGACTTGTTAATTGCTTACTCCATGTGTAACTCTGTGTTGTCTGTTCACACTGCTATGCTTTATCTTGGCCAGGTCGCAGTTGCAAATGAGAACTTGTTCTCAACTAGCCTACCTGGTTAAATAAAGGTGAAATAAAATTAAAAAAATAGAGACTAAAGGACTATGCTGTGGCCCTCACCAACTGGCCATCTGGCCCATAGAGACTAAAGGACTATGCTGTGTTCCATAGAGACTAAAGGACTATGCTGTGTTCCATAGAGACTAAAGGACTATGCTGTGGCCCTCACCAACTGGCCATCTGGCCCATAGAGACTAAAGGACTATGCTGTGATCCATAGAGACTAAAGGAATATGCTGTGGCCCTCACCAACTGGCCATCTGGCCCATAGAGACTAAAGGACTATGCTGTGGCCCATAGAGACTAAAGGACTATGCTGTGGCCCATAGAGACTAAAGGACTATGCTGTGTTCCATAGAGACTAAATGACTATGCTGTAGATCCCCATCTGAAACGTTTCCCTGACCATCTGGCCCACAGAGACTAAATGACTATGCTGTGGCTCTCACCAACTGGCCATCTGGCCCACAGAGACTAAATGACTATGCTGTGGCCCTCACCAACTGGCCATCTGGCCCACAGAGACTAAATGACTATGCTGTGGCCCTCACCAACTGGCCACCTGACCCATAGAGACTAAAGGACTATGCTGTGGCCCTCACCAACTGACCATCTGGCCCATAGAGACTAAAGGACTATGCTGTGGCCCTCACCAACTGACCATCTGGCCCATAGAGACTAAATGACTATGCTGTGGCCCTCACCAACTGGCCATCTGGCCCACAGAGACTAAATGACTATGCTGTGGCCCTCACCAACTGGCCACCTGGCCCATAGAGACTAAAGGACTATGCTGTGGCCCTCACCAACTGACCATCTGGCCCATAGAGACTAAATGACTATGCTGTGGCCCTCACCAACTGACCATCTGGCCCATAGAGAATAAAGGACTATGCTGTGGCCCTCACCAACTGACCATCTGGCCCATAGAGAATAAAGGACTATGCTGTGGCCCATAGAGACTAAAGGACTATGCTGTGGCCCTCACCAACTGGCCACCTGGCCCATAGAGACTAAATGACTATGCTGTGGCCCTCACCAACTGACCATCTGGCCCATAGAGACTAAATGACTATGCTGTGGCCCTCACCAACTGACCATCTGGCCCATAGAGACTAAATGACTATGCTGTGGCCCTCACCAACTGACCATCTGGCCCATAGAGACTAAAGGACTATGCTGTGGCCCTCACCAACTGGCTACCTGGCCCATAGAGACTAAAGGACTATGCTGTGGCCCTCACCAACTGACCATCTGGCCCATAGAGACTAAATGACTATGCTGTGGCCCTCACCAACTGACCATCTGGCCCATAGAGACTAAAGGACTATACTGTGGCCCTCACCAACTGGCCATCTGGCCCATAGAGACTAAAGGACTATGCTGTGGCCCTCACCAACTGACCATCTGCCCATAGAGACTAAATGACTATGCTGTGGCCCTCACCAACTGGCCACCTGGCCCATAGAGACTAAAGGACTATGCTGTGGCCCTCACCAACTGACCATCTGGCCCATAGAGACTAAAGGACTATGCTGTGGCCCTCACCAACTGACCATCTGGCCCATAGAGACTAAAGGACTATGCTGTGGCCCTCACCAACTGACCATCTGGCCCATAGAGACTAAATGACTATGCTGTGGCCCTCACCAACTGACCATCTGGCCCATAGAGACTAAATGACTATGCTGTGGCCCTCACCAACAGACCATCTGGCCCATAGAGACTAAAGGACTATGCTGTGGCCCTCACCAACTGGCCATCTGGCCCATAGAGACTAAAGGACTATGCTGTGGCCCATAGAGACTAAATTACTATGCTGTGGCCCTCACCAACTGGCCACCTGGTCCATAGAGACGAAATGACTATGCTGTGGCCCTCACCAACTGACCATCTGGCCCATAGAGACTAAAGGACTTATAAATCATGAGCCTCATCTTGAGGAGTATGTGATTGGATGCTATAGACCCCCATCTGAAACGTTTCCCTGACCTTTTGGCCCATAGAGACTAAATGACTATGCACTCTACGCTGCACACCGCATCAACGGGGATGTGGTGGAGGGTAAACCCATATAAACGAGCTTAAGCACCTTTTAATTTGTAAAATAGCGTTTCCTCAACTTTGTGTTTTGTTATTATCGTTTCCCACTTACCATGCGTTCCCAACGTTAAGCCTAAATTCCATCGTGGAAACCGGGTCCAGGTTGGTCAGCATGATAAAGAATAATATCTCAGGGTTACTCTGTCTGTTGAATGTCTGACTACGACCTAACTTTATAATAGTTATATGTAGCCAAGACTTACCAGAGTCTGTCCGTCTGTCCGTCTGTCCTTCAAATCAACACAGGTTGAAGATCAGAGAGACCTGCCCCTGTAATGTCTGGACCAGAGACCTTACAGGTTCGAGATCAGAGAGAGAGAGACCTGCCCCTGTAATGCCTGGACCAGAGACCTTACAGGTTGAAGATCAGAGAGAGAGAGCCCTGCTTCTAATGTTGCCGAGAAATGTGCGCTACGGTTTCAACAGCTGTTTTATAAAGGCGTAGACCACACCCTTACTTTCACTTTCATATGAGGAAATCACGTCACTTCTGACATCCCTGGTGTACGGTAAAATAATGATAACAGAACCCTGTGAGATCTACTAACTAGTAATAACATGTCATTCCAGGTATTTATTCTCTTACTCTGTCCTTTATTGTTCACAAATACTTTATTTGTACTTCTCTCCATATAGTGTTTTCTGCTCTGTCATCTCACCATGGATCCTGCACTCAGCCGCCTCCCCACCCTGATAATAAAGTGTTTTCTGCTCTGTCATCTCACCATGGATCCTGCACTCAGCCGTCACCCCACCCTGATAATAAAGTGTTTTATTAGTATCTTCCACTACATGGCAGTAAACACCTGCTGTAACTAGACTTAACAACAGCATTCCTCATTCATACAGGCAGTGTCTCAGATCAGGAGTGCTAATCTAGGATCAGGTCCCTCCTCTCCATGTAATCTGATTCATGATGATCTAGGATCAGGTCCATCCTCTCCAAGTAATCTGATTCATTATGATCTAGGATCAGGTCCCCCTCTCCATGTAATCTGATTCATTATGATCTAAAAGGCTAAACTGATCCTAGATCAGCTCTCCTACTCTTTATGAATACTGTCACAGGTGACTCCTCAAGATGAGGCTCGTGATTTATTAGTTATATTCTTCAAGAATCAATTAGTATCATTCATTGAACTGTTTTGCCATGAACAGGTCTGTGAGGTCTTAACTTAATGGTTCTATATTGACCTTATGGTCATTTTAATGGGGTTGAACATCCATCCCATCAGATTGTGTAAAGGATTTTATGAGTTCAGAAAAATAGTGACTTGGAAGCATCTCTCTGACCTCACCCTGCTGAAACACACTCAAGTAAAGACCACATAAATACAGTTATATGTCTGTTACCACCCACTTTTACAGCCAATGTTATGGACTGGTATCCATATGAATCAGTAGAATATACAGACTAGTTAACCACCTCCCAGTAGATGGACTGGTATCCATATGAATCAGTAGAATATACAGACTAGTTAACCACCTCCCAGTAGATGGACTGGTATCCATATGAATCAGTAGAATATACAGACTAGTTAACCACCTCCCAGTAGATGGACTGGTATCCATATGAATCAGTAGAATATACAGACTAGTTAACCACCTCCCAGTAGATGGACTGGTATCCATATGAATCAGTAGAATATACAGACTAGTTAACCACCTCCCAGTAGATGGACTGGTATCCATATGAATCAGTAGAATATACAGACTAGTTAACCACCTCCCAGTAGATGGACTGGTATCCATATGAATCAGTAGAATATACAGACTAGTTAACCACCTCCCAGTAGATGGACTGGTATCCATATGAATCAGTAGAATATACAGACTAGTTAACCACCTCCCAGTAGATGGACTGGTATCCATATGAATCAGTAGAATATACAGACTAGTTAACCACCTCCCAATAGATGGACTGGTATCCATATGAATCAGTGGAATATACAGACTAGTTAACCACCTCCCAGTAGATGGACTGGTATCCATATGAATCAGTAGAATATACAGACTAGTTAACCACCTCCCAGTAGATGGGCCCCACTCAGAACTTTATATATACAGACTAGTTAGGCACCTCCCAGTAGATGGACCCCACACAGAACTTTATATATACAGACTAGTTAACCACCTCCCAGTAGATGGACCCACACATAACTTTATATATACAGACTAGTTAACCACCTCCCAGTAGATGGACCCACTCAGAACTTTATATATACAGACTAGTTAACCACCTCCCAGTAGATGGACCCACTCAGAACTTTATATATACAGACTAGTTAACCACCTCCCAGTAGATGGACCCACACAGAACTTTATATATACAGACTAGTTAACCACCTCCCAGTAGATGGACCCACAGAACTTTATATATACAGAGTAGTTAACCACCTCCCAGTAGATGGACTGGTATCCCTATGAATCAGTAGAATATACAGACTAGTTAACCACCTCCCAGTAGATGGACTGGTATCCATATGAATCAGTAGAATATACAGACTAGTTAACCACCTCCCAGTAGATGGACTGGTATCCATATGAATCAGTAGAATATACAGACTAGTTAACCACCTCCCAGTAGATGGACTGGTATCCATATGAATCAGTAGAATATACAGACTAGTTAACCACCTCCCAGTAGATGGACTGGTATCCATATGAATCAGCAGAATATACAGACTAGTTAACCACCTCCCAGCAGATGGACCCACACAGAACTTTATATATACAGACTAGTTAACCACCTCCCAGTAGATGGACCCACACAGAACTTTATATATACAGACTAGTTAACCACCTCCCAGTAGATGGAACACAGAACTGTATATATACAGACTAGTTAACCACCTCCCAGTAGATGGACCCACACAGAACTTTATATATACAGACTAGTTAACCACCTCCTAGTAGATGGACCCACACAGAACTTAATATATACAGACTAGTTAACCACCTCCCAGTAGATGGACCCACACAGAACTTTATATATACATTTCTATTAAATGAAGGGTTTTGGACAGAAAACCTGCGGCTAGGGTAGGATTCTAGGCTAATCTGGGCTGGCACCTCTGTTTCAACATAGTCAGGAACAGTCAGAGGTGGAGGGGCTGTGGAGCCATTATCCTGACGGTGCTTGTGGAAGATTGGGTAGGCTCTGTACACGGAGCTAAACGGAGCTCAGCAGCATCATCATTGTTGGACTTGCTGGCAGCCTCACTGGTTTGATGATGCTGCTCATCACTCTCCTTTGGCTTTTGTTTGGCTGGCAGTACAGAGAAACCCCCTCTAGACGACAGCAGAGGCTCTTGGATGTACTCTGTCTAACCACTGGGCCTCCATTGGGTCTCCATGTGTCAAGCAGTACAGAGAAACCCCCTCTAGATGACAGCAGAGGCTCTTGGATGTACCCTGTCTAACCACTGGGCCTCCATTGGGCCTCCATGTGTCAAGCAGTACAGAGAAACCCCCTCTAGATGACAGCAGAGGCTCTTGGATGTACCCTGTCTAACCACTGGGCCTCCATTGGGTCTCCATGTGTCAATCAGTACAGAGAAACACCCTCTAGATGACAGCAGAGGCTCTTGGATGTACCCTGCCTAACCACCAGTTTAGTGACCTTGTTCTATCAATATGTCCATACTACTTCACAAGTGATTTGAGGTCTTGACTAGTAATGTCCCATTGGGCTCAACCAAGCCGAGAGGTTCTAGAAAGAGGACTGACTTTCATACCAACTCCTAAACAGGAGGACTGACTTCCATACCAACTCCTAAACAGGAGGACTGACTTTCATACCAACTCCTAAACAGGAGGACTGACTTCCATACCAACTCCTAAACAGGAGGACTGACTTTCATACCAACTCCTAAACAGGAGGACTGACTTTCATACCAACTCCTAAACAGGAGGACTGACTTCCATACCAACTCCTAAACAGGTGGACTGACTTCCATACCAACTCCTAAACAGGAGGACTGACTTCCATACCAACTCCTAAACAGGTGGACTGACTTTCATACCAACTCCTAAACAGGAGGACTGACTTCCATACCAACTCCTAAACAGGAGGACTGACTTCCATACCAACTCCTAAACAGGAGGACTGACTTCCATACCAACTCCCAAACAGGAGGACTGACTTCAATACCAACTCCTAAACAGGAGGACTGAATTCCATACCAACTCCTAAACAGGAGGACTGACTTCCATACCAACTCCTAAACAGGAGGACTGACTTCAATACCAACTCCTAAACAGGAGGACTGGGAGGAACCAACTCCTAAACAGGAGGACTGACTTCCATACCAACTCCTAAACAGGAGGACTGACTTCCATACCAACTCCTAAGCAGGAGGACTGACTTCCATACCAACTCCTAAACAGGAGGACTGGGAGGAACCAACTCCTAAACAGGAGGACTGACTTCCATACCAACTCCTAAACAGGAGGACTGACTTCCATACCAACTCCTAAACAGGAGGACTGACTTCCATACCAACTCCTAAACAGGAGGACTGACTTCCATACCAACTCCTAAACAGGTGGACTGACTTCCATACCAACTCCTAAACAGGTGGACTGACTTTCATAACAACTCCAAAACAGGAGGACTGACTTCCATACCAACTCCTAAACAGGAGGACTGACTTCCATACCAACTCCTAAACAGGAGGACTGACTTCCATACCAACTCCTAAACAGGAGGACTGACTTCCATACCAACTCCCAAACAGGAGGACTGACTTCAATACCAACTCCTAAAAAGGAGGACTGAATTCCATACCAACTCCTAAACAGGAGGACTGACTTCCATACCAACTCCTAAACAGGAGGACTGACTTCAATACCAACTCCTAAACAGGAGGACTGGGAGGAACCAACTCCTAAACAGGAGGACTGACTTCCATACCAACTCCTAAACAGGAGGACTGACTTCCATACCAACTCCTAAGCAGGAGGACTGACTTCCATACCAACTCCTAAACAGGAGGACTGGGAGGAACCAACTCCTAAACAGGAGGACTGACTTCCATACCAACTCCTAAACAGGAGGACTGACTTCCATACCAACTCCTAAACAGGAGGACTGACTTCCATACCAACTCCTAAACAGGAGGACTGACTTCCATACCAACTCCTAAACAGGTGGACTGACTTCCATACCAACTCCTAAACAGGTGGACTGACTTTCATAACAACTCCAAAACAGGAGGACTGACTTCCATACCAACTCCTAAACAGGAGGACTGACTTTCATACCAACTCCAAAACAGGAGGACTGACTTCCATACCAACTCCTAAACAGGAGGACTGACTTCCACACCAACTCCTAAACAGGAGGACTGACTTCCATACCAACTCCTAAACAGGAGGACTGACTTCCATACCAACTCCTAAACAGGAGGACTGGGAGGAACCAACTCCTAAACAGGAAGACTGACTTCCATACCAACTCCTAAACAGGAGGACTGACTTCCATACCAACTCCTAAACAGGAGGACTGACTTCCATACTAACTCCTAAGCAGGAGGACTGACTTCCATACCAACTCCTAAACAGGAGGACTGGGAGGAACCAACTCCTAAACAGGAGGACTGACTTCCATACCAACTCCTAAACAGGAGGACTGACTTCCATACCAACTCCTAAACAGGAGGACTGACTTCCATACCAACTCCTAAACAGGAGGACTGACTTCCATACCAACTCCTAAACAGGAGGACTGACTTCCATACCAACTCCTAAACAGGAGGACTGACTTCCATTCCAACTCCTAAACAGGTGGACTGACTTCCATACCAACTCCTAAACAGGTGGACTGACTTTCATAACAACTCCTAAACAGGAGGACTGACTTTCATACCAACTCCAAAACAGGAGGACTGACTTCCATACCAACTCCTAAACAGGAGGACTGACTTCCATACCAACTCCTAAACAGGAGGACTGACTTCCATACCAACTCCTAAGCAGGAGGACTGACTTCCATACCAACTCCTAAACAGGAGGACTGACTTCCATACCAACTCCTAAACAGGTGGACTGACTTTCATACCAACTCCTAAACAGGAGGACTGACTTCCATACCAACTCCTAAACAGGAGGACTGACTTCCATACCAACTCCTAAACAGGGGACTGACTTCCATACCAACTCCTAAACAGGAGGACTGACTTCCATACCAACTCCTAAACAGGAGGACTGACTTCCATTCAACTCCTAAACAGGTGGACTGACTTCCATACCAACTCCTAAACAGGTGGACTGACTTTCATAACAACTCCTAAACAGGAGGACTGACTTTCATACCAACTCCAAAACAGGAGGACTGACTTCCATACCAACTCCTAAACAGGAGGACTGACTTCCATACCAACTCCTAAACAGGAGGACTGACTTCCATACCAACTCCTAAGCAGGAGGACTGACTTCCATACCAACTCCTAAACAGGAGGACTGGGAGGAACCAACTCCTAAACAGGAGGACTGACTTCCATACCAACTCCTAAACAGGAGGACTGACTTCCATACCAACTCCTAAACAGGAGGACTGACTTCCATACCAACTCCTAAACAGGAGGACTGACTTCCATACCAACTCCTAAACAGGTGGATTGACTTCCATACCAACTCCTAAACAGGTGGACTGACTTTCATACCAACTCCTAAACAGGAGGACTGACTTCCATACCAACTCCTAAACAGGAGGACTGACTTCCACACCAACTCCTAAACCGGAGGACTGACTTCCATACCAACTCCTAAACAGGAGGACTGACTTCCATACCAACTCCTAAACAGGAGGACTGACTTCCATACCAACTCCTAAACAGGAGGACTGACTTCCACACCAACTCCTAAACCGGAGGACTGACCTCCATACCAACTCCTAAACAGGAGGACTGACTTCCATACCAACTCCTAAACAGGAGGACTGACTTCCATACCAACTCCTAAACAGGAGGACTGACTTCCATACCAACTCCGAAACAGGAGGACTGACTTCCATACCAACTCCTAAACAGGAGGACTGACTTCCATACCAACTCCTAAACAGGAGGACTGACTTCCATACCAACTCCTAAACAGGAGGACTGACTTCCATACCAACTCCTAAACAGGAGGACTGACTTCCATACCAACTCCTAAACAGGAGGACTGACTTCCATACCAACTCCTAAACAGGAGGACTGACTTCCACACCAACTTCTAAACCGGAGGACTGACTTCCATACCAACTCCTAAACAGGAGGACTGACTTCCATACCAACTCCTAAACAGGAGGACTGACTTCCATACCAACTCCTAAACAGGAGGACTGGGAGGAACCAACTCCTAAACAGGAGGACTGACTTCCATACCAACTCCTAAACAGGAGGACTGACTTCCATACCAACTCCTAAACAGGAGGACTGACTTCCATACCAACTCCTAAACAGGAGGACTGACTTCCATACCAACTCCTAAACAGGAGGACTGACTTCCATACCAACTCCTAAACAGGTGGACTGACTTTCATACCAACTCCTAAACAGGAGGACTGGGAGGAACCAACTCCTAAACAGGAGGACTGACTTCCATACCAACTCCTAAACAGGAGGACTGACTTCCATACCAACTCCTAAACAGGAGGACTGACTTCCATACCAACTCCTAAACAGGAGGACTGACTTCCATACCAACTCCTAAACAGGAGGACTGACTTCCATACCAACTCCTAAACAGGTGGACTGACTTTCATACAAACTCCAAAACAGGAGGACTGACTTCCATACCAACTCCTAAACAGGAGGACTGACTTCCACACCAACTCCTAAACAGGAGGACTGACTTCCATACCAACTCCTAAACAGGAGGACTGACTTCCATACCAACTCCTAAACAGGAGGACTGGGAGGAACCAACTCCTAAACAGGAGGACTGACTTCCATACCAACTCCTAAACAGGAGGACTGACTTCCATACCAACTCCTAAACAGGAGGACTGACTTCCATACCAACTCCTAAACAGGAGGACTGACTTCCATACCAACTCCTAAGCAGGAGGACTGACTTCCATACCAACTCCTAAACAGGAGGACTGGGAGGAAC
Organism: Oncorhynchus nerka; assembly: GCF_034236695.1. Classification (NCBI taxonomy): domain Eukaryota; kingdom Metazoa; phylum Chordata; class Actinopteri; order Salmoniformes; family Salmonidae; genus Oncorhynchus; species Oncorhynchus nerka. Next base: position 153,369 of record NW_027040442.1, read on the forward strand.
CAACTCCTAAACAGGAGGACTGGGAGGAACCAACTCCTAAACAGGAGGACTGACTTCCATACCAACTCCTAAACAGGAGGACTGACTTCCATACCAACTCCTAAACAGGAGGACTGACTTCCATACCAACTCCTAAACAGGAGGACTGACTTCCATACCAACTCCTAAACAGGTGGATTGACTTCCATACCAACTCCTAAACAGGTGAACTGACTTTCACACCAACTCCTAAACAGGAGGACTGACTTCCATACCAACTCCTAAACAGGAGGACTGACTTCCACACCAACTCCTAAACCGGAGGACTGACTTCCATACCAACTCCTAAACAGGAGGACTGACTTCCATACCAACTCCTAAACAGGAGGACTGACTTCCATACCAACTCCTAAACAGGAGGACTGACTTCCATACCAACTCCTAAACAGGAGGACTGACTTCCATACCAACTCCTAAACAGGAGGACTGACTTCCATACCAACTCCGAAACAGGAGGACTGACTTCCATACCAACTCCTAAACAGGAGGACTGACTTCCATACCAACTCCTAAACAGGAGGACTGACTTCCATACCAACTCCTAAACAGGAGGACTGACTTCCATACCAACTCCTAAACAGGAGGACTGACTTCCATACCAACTCCTAAACAGGAGGACTGACTTCCATACCAACTCCTAAACAGGAGGACTGACTTCCACACCAACTTCTAAACCGGAGGACTGACTTCCATACCAACTCCTAAACAGGAGGACTGACTTCAACACCAACTTCTAAACCGGAGGACTGACTTCCATACCAACTCCTACACAGGAGGACTGACTTCCATACCAACTCCTAAACAGGAGGACTGACTTCCATACCAACTCCTAAACAGGAGGACTGACTTCCATACCAACTCCTAAACAGGAGGACTGGGAGGAACCAACTCCTAAACAGGAGGACTGACTTCCATACCAACTCCTAAACAGGAGGACTGACTTCCATACCAACTCCTAAACAGGAGGACTGACTTCCATACCAACTCCTAAACAGGAGGACTGACTTCCATACCAACTCCTAAACAGGAGGACTGACTTCCATACCAACTCCTAAACAGGTGGACAGACTTTCATACCAACTCCTAAACAGGAGGACTGGGAGGAACCAACTCCTAAACAGGAGGACTGACTTCCATACCAACTCCTAAACAGGAGGACTGACTTCCATACCAACTCCTAAACAGGAGGACTGACTTCCATACCAACTCCTAAACAGGAGGACTGACTTCCATACCAACTCCTAAACAGGAGGACTGACTTCCATACCAACTCCTAAACAGGTGGACTGACTTTCATACAAACTCCAAAACAGGAGGACTGACTTCCATACCAACTCCTAAACAGGAGGACTGACTTCCACACCAACTCCTAAACAGGAGGACTGACTTCCATACCAACTCCTAAACAGGAGGACTGACTTCCATACCAACTCCTAAACAGGAGGACTGGGAGGAACCAACTCCTAAACAGGAGGACTGACTTCCATACCAACTCCTAAACAGGAGGACTGACTTCCATACCAACTCCTAAACAGGAGGACTGACTTCCATACCAACTCCTAAGCAGGAGGACTGACTTCCATACCAACTCCTAAACAGGAGGACTGGGAGGAACCAACTCCTAAACAGGAGGACTGGGAGGAACCAACTCCTAAACAGGAGGACTGACTTCCATACCAACTCCTAAACAGGAGGACTGACTTCCATACCAACTCCTAAACAGGAGGACTGACTTCCATACCAACTCCTAAACAGGAGGACTGACTTCCATACCAACTCCTAAACAGGTGGATTGACTTCCATACCAACTCCTAAACAGGTGAACTGACTTTCACACCAACTCCTAAACAGGAGGACTGACTTCCATACCAACTCCTAAACAGGAGGACTGACTTCCACACCAACTCCTAAACCGGAGGACTGACTTCCATACCAACTCCTAAACAGGAGGACTGACTTCCATACCAACTCCTAAACAGGAGGACTGACTTCCATACCAACTCCTAAACAGGAGGACTGACTTCCATACCAACTCCTAAACAGGAGGACTGACTTCCATACCAACTCCTAAACAGGAGGACTGACTTCCATACCAACTCCGAAACAGGAGGACTGACTTCCATACCAACTCCTAAACAGGAGGACTGACTTCCATACCAACTCCTAAACAGGAGGACTGACTTCCATACCAACTCCTAAACAGGAGGACTGACTTCCATACCAACTCCTAAACAGGAGGACTGACTTCCATACCAACTCCTAAACAGGAGGACTGACTTCCATACCAACTCCTAAACAGGAGGACTGACTTCCACACCAACTTCTAAACCGGAGGACTGACTTCCATACCAACTCCTAAACAGGAGGACTGACTTCCACACCAACTTCTAAACCGGAGGACTGACTTCCATACCAACTCCTACACAGGAGGACTGACTTCCATACCAACTCCTAAACAGGAGGACTGACTTCCATACCAACTCCTAAACAGGAGGACTGACTTCCATACCAACTCCTAAGCAGGAGGACTGACTTCCATACCAACTCCTAAACAGGAGGACTGGGAGGAACCAACTCCTAAACAGGAGGACTGACTTCCATACCAACTCCTAAACAGGAGGACTGACTTCCATACCAACTCCTAAACAGGAGGACTGACTTCCATACCAACTCCTAAACAGGAGGACTGACTTCCATACCAACTCCTAAACAGGAGGACTGACTTCCATACCAACTCCTAAACAGGTGGACTGACTTTCATACAAACTCCAAAACAGGAGGACTGACTTCCATACCAACTCCTAAACAGGAGGACTGACTTCCACACCAACTCCTAAACAGGAGGACTGACTTCCATACCAACTCCTAAACAGGAGGACTGGGAGGAACCAACTCCTAAACAGGAGGACTGACTTCCATACCAACTCCTAAACAGGAGGACTGACTTCCATACCAACTCCTAAACAGGAGGACTGACTTCCATACCAACTCCTAAACAGGAGGACTGACTTCCATACCAACTCCTAAGCAGGAGGACTGACTTCCATACCAACTCCTAAACAGGAGGACTGGGAGGAACCAACTCCTAAACAGGAGGACTGGGAGGAACCAACTCCTAAACAGGAGGACTGACTTCCATACCAACTCCTAAACAGGAGGACTGACTTCCATACCAACTCCTAAACAGGAGGACTGACTTCCATACCAACTCCTAAACAGGAGGACTGACTTCCATACCAACTCCTAAGCAGGAGGACTGACTTCCATACCAACTCCTAAACAGGAGGACTGGGAGGAACCAACTCCTAAACAGGAGGACTGGGAGGAACCAACTCCTAAACAGGAGGACTGACTTCCTTACCAACTCCTAAACAGGAGGACTGACTTCCATACCAACTCCTAAACAGGAGGACTGACTTCCATACCAACTCCTAAACAGGAGGACTGACTTCCATACCAACTCCTAAACAGGTGGATTGACTTCCATACCAACTCCTAAACAGGTGGACTGACTTTCACACCAACTCCTAAACAGGAGGACTGACTTCCATACCAACTCCTAAACAGGAGGACTGACTTCCACACCAACTCCTAAACCGGAGGACTGACTTCCATACCAACTCCTAAACAGGAGGACTGACTTCCATACCAACTTCTAAACAGGAGGACTGACTTCCATACCAACTCCTAAACAGGAGGACTGACTTCCATACCAACTCCGAAACAGGAGGACTGACTTCCATACCAACTCCTAAACAGGAGGACTGACTTCCATACCAACTCCTAAACAGGAGGACTGACTTCCATACCAACTCCTAAACAGGAGGACTGACTTCCATACCAACTCCTAAACAGGTGGACTGACTTCCATACCAACTCCTAAACAGGTGGACTGACTTTCATACCAACTCCTAAACAGGAGGACTGACTTCCATACCAACTCCTAAACAGGAGGACTGACTTCCACACCAACTCCTAAACCGGAGGACTGACTTCCATACCAACTCCTAAACAGGAGGACTGACTTCCATACCAACTCCTAAACAGGAGGACTGACTTCCATACCAACTCCTAAACAGGAGGACTGACTTCCATACCAACTCCTAAACAGGAGGACTGACTTCCATACCAACTCCTAAACAGGTGGATTGACTTCCATACCAACTCCTAAACAGGTGGACTGACTTTCATACCAACTCCTAAACAGGAGGACTGACTTCCATACCAACTCCTAAACAGGAGGACTGACTTCCACACCAACTCCTAAACCGGAGGACTGACTTCCATACCAACTCCTAAACAGGAGGACTGACTTCCATACCAACTCCTAAACAGGAGGACTGACTTCCATACCAACTCCTAAACAGGAGGACTGACTTCCATACCAACTCCTAAACAGGAGGACTGACTTCCATACCAACTCCTAAACAGGAGGACTGACTTCCATACCAACTCCGAAACAGGAGGACTGACTTCCATACCAACTCCTAAACAGGAGGACTGACTTCCATACCAACTCCTAAACAGGAGGACTGACTTCCATACCAACTCCTAAACAGGAGGACTGACTTCCATACCAACTCCTAAACAGGAGGACTGACTTCCATAACAACTCCTAAACAGGAGGACTGACTTCCATACCAACTCCTAAACAGGAGGACTGACTTCCACACCAACTTCTAAACCGGAGGACTGACTTCCATACCAACTCCTAAACAGGAGGACTGACTTCCACACCAACTTCTAAACCGGAGGACTGACTTCCATACCAACTCCTACACAGGAGGACTGACTTCCATACCAACTCCTAAACAGGAGGACTGACTTCCATACCAACTCCTAAACAGGAGGACTGACTTCCATACCAACTCCTAAGCAGGAGGACTGACTTCCATACCAACTCCTAAACAGGAGGACTGGGAGGAACCAACTCCTAAACAGGAGGACTGACTTCCATACCAACTCCTAAACAGGAGGACTGACTTCCATACCAACTCCTAAACAGGAGGACTGACTTCCATACCAACTCCTAAACAGGAGGACTGACTTCCATACCAACTCCTAAACAGGAGGACTGACTTCCATACCAACTCCTAAACAGGTGGACTGACTTTCATACAAACTCCAAAACAGGAGGACTGACTTCCATACCAACTCCTAAACAGGAGGACTGACTTCCACACCAACTCCTAAACAGGAGGACTGACTTCCATACCAACTCCTAAACAGGAGGACTGACTTCCATACCAACTCCTAAACAGGAGGACTGGGAGGAACCAACTCCTAAACAGGAGGACTGACTTCCATACCAACTCCTAAACAGGAGGACTGACTTCCATACCAACTCCTAAACAGGAGGACTGACTTCCATACCAACTCCTAAACAGGAGGACTGACTTCCATACCAACTCCTAAGCAGGAGGACTGACTTCCATACCAACTCCTAAACAGGAGGACTGGGAGGAACCAACTCCTAAACAGGAGGACTGGGAGGAACCAACTCCTAAACAGGAGGACTGACTTCCATACCAACTCCTAAACAGGAGGACTGACTTCCATACCAACTCCTAAACAGGAGGACTGACTTCCATACCAACTCCTAAACAGGAGGACTGACTTCCTTACCAACTCCTAAACAGGTGGATTGACTTCCATACCAACTCCTAAACAGGTGGACTGACTTTCACACCAACTCCTAAACAGGAGGACTGACTTCCATACCAACTCCTAAACAGGAGGACTGACTTCCACACCAACTCCTAAACCGGAGGACTGACTTCCATACCAACTCCTAAACAGGAGGACTGACTTCCATACCAACTTCTAAACAGGAGGACTGACTTCCATACCAACTCCTAAACAGGAGGACTGACTTCCATACCAACTCCGAAACAGGAGGACTGACTTCCATACCAACTCCTAAACAGGAGGACTGACTTCCATACCAACTCCTAAACAGGAGGACTGACTTCCATACCAACTCCTAAACAGGAGGACTGACTTCCATACCAACTCCTAAACAGGTGGACTGACTTCCATACCAACTCCTAAACAGGTGGACTGACTTTCATACCAACTCCTAAACAGGAGGACTGACTTCCATACCAACTCCTAAACAGGAGGACTGACTTCCACACCAACTCCTAAACCGGAGGACTGACTTCCATACCAACTCCTAAACAGGAGGACTGACTTCCATACCAACTCCTAAACAGGAGGACTGACTTCCATACCAACTCCTAAACAGGAGGACTGACTTCCATACCAACTCCTAAACAGGAGGACTGACTTCCATACCAACTCCTAAACAGGTGGATTGACTTCCATACCAACTCCTAAACAGGTGGACTGACTTTCATACCAACTCCTAAACAGGAGGACTGACTTCCATACCAACTCCTAAACAGGAGGACTGACTTCCACACCAACTCCTAAACCGGAGGACTGACTTCCATACCAACTCCTAAACAGGAGGACTGACTTCCATACCAACTCCTAAACAGGTGGACTGACTTCCATACCAACTCCTAAACAGGTGGACTGACTTTCATACCAACTCCTAAACAGGAGGACTGACTTCCATACCAACTCCTAAACAGGTGGACTGACTTTCATACCAACTCCTAAACAGGAGGACTGACTTCCATACCAACTCCTAAACAGGAGGACTGACTTCCATACCAACTCCTAAACAGGAGGACTGACTTCCTTACCAACTCCTAAACAGGTGGATTGACTTCCATACCAACTCCTAAACAGGTGGACTGACTTTCACACCAACTCCTAAACAGGAGGACTGACTTCCATACCAACTCCTAAACAGGAGGACTGACTTCCACACCAACTCCTAAACCGGAGGACTGACTTCCATACCAACTCCTAAACAGGAGGACTGACTTCCATACCAACTTCTAAACAGGAGGACTGACTTCCATACCAACTCCTAAACAGGAGGACTGACTTCCATACCAACTCCGAAACAGGAGGACTGACTTCCATACCAACTCCTAAACAGGAGGACTGACTTCCATACCAACTCCTAAACAGGAGGACTGACTTCCATACCAACTCCTAAACAGGAGGACTGACTTCCATACCAACTCCTAAACAGGTGGACTGACTTCCATACCAACTCCTAAACAGGTGGACTGACTTTCATACCAACTCCTAAACAGGAGGACTGACTTCCATACCAACTCCTAAACAGGAGGACTGACTTCCACACCAACTCCTAAACCGGAGGACTGACTTCCATACCAACTCCTAAACAGGAGGACTGACTTCCATACCAACTCCTAAACAGGAGGACTGACTTCCATACCAACTCCTAAACAGGAGGACTGACTTCCATACCAACTCCTAAACAGGAGGACTGACTTCCATACCAACTCCTAAACAGGTGGATTGACTTCCATACCAACTCCTAAACAGGTGGACTGACTTTCATACCAACTCCTAAACAGGAGGACTGACTTCCATACCAACTCCTAAACAGGAGGACTGACTTCCACACCAACTCCTAAACCGGAGGACTGACTTCCATACCAACTCCTAAACAGGAGGACTGACTTCCATACCAACTCCTAAACAGGTGGACTGACTTCCATACCAACTCCTAAACAGGTGGACTGACTTTCATACCAACTCCTAAACAGGAGGACTGACTTCCATACCAACTCCTAAACAGGAGGACTGACTTCCACACCAACTCCTAAACCGGAGGACTGACTTCCATACCAACTCCTAAACAGGAGGACTGACTTCCATACCAACTCCTAAACAGGAGGACTGACTTCCACACCAACTCCTAAACCGGAGGACTGACTTCCATACCAACTCCTAAACAGGAGGACTGACTTCCATACCAACTCCTAAACAGGAGGACTGACTTCCATACCAACTCCTAAACAGGAGGACTGACTTCCACACCAACTTCTAAACCGGAGGACTGACTTCCATACCAACTCCTAAACAGGAGGACTGACTTCCACACCAACTTCTAAACCGGAGGACTGACTTCCATACCAACTCCTACACAGGAGGACTGACTTCCATACCAACTCCTAAACAGGAGGACTGACTTCCATACCAACTCCTAAACAGGAGGACTGACTTCCATACCAACTCCTAAGCAGGAGGACTGACTTCCATACCAACTCCTAAACAGGAGGACTGGGAGGAACCAACTCCTAAACAGGAGGACTGACTTCCATACCAACTCCTAAACAGGAGGACTGACTTCCATACCAACTCCTAAACAGGAGGACTGACTTCCATACCAACTCCTAAACAGGAGGACTGACTTCCATACCAACTCCTAAACAGGAGGACTGACTTCCATACCAACTCCTAAACAGGTGGACTGACTTTCATACAAACTCCAAAACAGGAGGACTGACTTCCATACCAACTCCTAAACAAGAGGACTGACTTCCACACCAACTCCTAAACAGGAGGACTGACTTCCATACCAACTCCTAAACAGGAGGACTGACTTCCATACCAACTCCTAAACAGGAGGACTGGGAGGAACCAACTCCTAAACAGGAGGACTGACTTCCATACCAACTCCTAAACAGGAGGACTGACTTCCATACCAACTCCTAAACAGGAGGACTGACTTCCATACCAACTCCTAAACAGGAGGACTGACTTCCATACCAACTCCTAAGCAGGAGGACTGACTTCCATACCAACTCCTAAACAGGAGGACTGGGAGGAACCAACTCCTAAACAGGAGGACTGGGAGGAACCAACTCCTAAACAGGAGGACTGACTTCCTTACCAACTCCTAAACAGGAGGACTGACTTCCATACCAACTCCTAAACAGGAGGACTGACTTCCATACCAACTCCTAAACAGGAGGACTGACTTCCACACCAACTCCTAAACCGGAGGACTGACTTCCATACCAACTCCTAAACAGGAGGACTGACTTCCACACCAACTCCTAAACCGGAGGACTGACTTCCATACCAACTCCTAAACAGGAGGACTGACTTCCATACCAACTTCTAAACAGGAGGACTGACTTCCATACCAACTCCTAAACAGGAGGACTGACTTCCATACCAACTCCGAAACAGGAGGACTAACTTCCATACCAACTCCTAAACAGGAGGACTGACTTCCATACCAACTCCTAAACAGGAGGACTGACTTCCATACCAACTCCTAAACAGGAGGACTGACTTCCATACCAACTCCTAAACAGGTGGACTGACTTCCATACCAACTCCTAAACAGGTGGACTGACTTTCATACCAACTCCTAAACAGGAGGACTGACTTCCATACCAACTCCTAAACAGGAGGACTGACTTCCACACCAACTCCTAAACCGGAGGACTGACTTCCATACCAACTCCTAAACAGGAGGACTGACTTCCATACCAACTCCTAAACAGGAGGACTGACTTCCATACCAACTCCTAAACAGGAGGACTGACTTCCATACCAACTCCTAAACAGGAGGACTGACTTCCATACCAACTCCTAAACAGGTGGATTGACTTCCATACCAACTCCTAAACAGGTGGACTGACTTTCATACCAACTCCTAAACAGGAGGACTGACTTCCATACCAACTCCTAAACAGGAGGACTGACTTCCACACCAACTCCTAAACCGGAGGACTGACTTCCATACCAACTCCTAAACAGGAGGACTGACTTCCATACCAACTCCTAAACAGGAGGACTGACTTCCATACCAACTCCTAAACAGGAGGACTGACTTCCATACCAACTCCTAAACAGGAGGACTGACTTCCATACCAACTCCTAAACAGGAGGACTGACTTCCATACCAACTCCTAAACAGGAGGACTGACTTCCATACCAACTCCGAAACAGGAGGACTGACTTCCATACCAACTCCTAAACAGGAGGACTGACTTCCATACCAACTCCTAAACAGGAGGACTGACTTCCATACCAACTCCTAAACAGGAGGACTGACTTCCATACCAACTCCTAAACAGGAGGACTGACTTCCATACCAACTCCTAAACAGGAGGACTGACTTCCATACCAACTCCTAAACAGGAGGACTGACTTCCACACCAACTTCTAAACCGGAGGACTGACTTCCATACCAACTCCTAAACAGGAGGACTGACTTCCACACCAACTTCTAAACCGGAGGACTGACTTCCATACCAACTCCTACACAGGAGGACTGACTTCCATACCAACTCCTAAACAGGAGGACTGACTTCCATACCAACTCCTAAACAGGAGGACTGACTTCCATACCAACTCCTAAGCAGGAGGACTGACTTCCATACCAACTCCTAAACAGGAGGACTGGGAGGAACCAACTCCTAAACAGGAGGACTGACTTCCATACCAACTCCTAAACAGGAGGACTGACTTCCATACCAACTCCTAAACAGGAGGACTGACTTCCATACCAACTCCTAAACAGGAGGACTGACTTCCATACCAACTCCTAAACAGGAGGACTGACTTCCATACCAACTCCTAAACAGGTGGACTGACTTTCATACAAACTCCAAAACAGGAGGACTGACTTCCATACCAACTCCTAAACAGGAGGACTGACTTCCACACCAACTCCTAAACAGGAGGACTGACTTCCATACCAACTCCTAAACAGGAGGACTGACTTCCATACCAACTCCTAAACAGGAGGACTGGGAGGAACCAACTCCTAAACAGGAGGACTGACTTCCATACCAACTCCTAAACAGGAGGACTGACTTCCATACCAACTCCTAAACAGGAGGACTGACTTCCATACCAACTCCTAAACAGGAGGACTGACTTCCATACCAACTCCTAAGCAGGAGGACTGACTTCCATACCAACTCCTAAACAGGAGGACTGGGAGGAACCAACTCCTAAACAGGAGGACTGGGAGGAACCAACTCCTAAACAGGAGGACTGACTTCCATACCAACTCCTAAACAGGAGGACTGACTTCCATACCAACTCCTAAACAGGAGGACTGACTTCCATACCAACTCCTAAACAGGAGGACTGACTTCCATACCATACCAACTCCTAAACAGGTGGATTGACTTCCATACCAACTCCTAAACAGGTGGACTGACTTTCACACCAACTCCTAAACAGGAGGACTGACTTCCATACCAACTCCTAAACAGGAGGACTGACTTCCACACCAACTCCTAAACCGGAGGACTGACTTCCATACCAACTCCTAAACAGGAGGACTGACTTCCATACCAACTTCTAAACAGGAGGACTGACTTCCATACCAACTCCTAAACAGGAGGACTGACTTCCATACCAACTCCGAAACAGGAGGACTGACTTCCATACCAACTCCTAAACAGGAGGACTGACTTCCATACCAACTCCTAAACAGGAGGACTGACTTCCATACCAACTCCTAAACAGGAGGACTGACTTCCATACCAACTCCTAAACAGGTGGACTGACTTCCATACCAACTCCTAAACAGGTGGACTGACTTTCATACCAACTCCTAAACAGGAGGACTGACTTCCATACCAACTCCTAAACAGGAGGACTGACTTCCACACCAACTCCTAAACCGGAGGACTGACTTCCATACCAACTCCTAAACAGGAGGACTGACTTCCATACCAACTCCTAAACAGGAGGACTGACTTCCATACCAACTCCTAAACAGGAGGACTGACTTCCATACCAACTCCTAAACAGGAGGACTGACTTCCATACCAACTCCTAAACAGGTGGATTGACTTCCATACCAACTCCTAAACAGGTGGACTGACTTTCATACCAACTCCTAAACAGGAGGACTGACTTCCATACCAACTCCTAAACAGGAGGACTGACTTCCACACCAACTCCTAAACCGGAGGACTGACTTCCATACCAACTCCTAAACAGGAGGACTGACTTCCATACCAACTCCTAAACAGGTGGACTGACTTCCATACCAACTCCTAAACAGGTGGACTGACTTTCATACCAACTCCTAAACAGGAGGACTGACTTCCATACCAACTCCTAAACAGGAGGACTGACTTCCACACCAACTCCTAAACCGGAGGACTGACTTCCATACCAACTCCTAAACAGGAGGACTGACTTCCATACCAACTCCTAAACAGGAGGACTGACTTCCATACCAACTCCTAAACAGGAGGACTGACTTCCATACCAACTCCTAAACAGGAGGACTGACTTCCATACCAACTCCTAAACAGGTGGATTGACTTCCATACCAACTCCTAAACAGGTGGACTGACTTTCATACCAACTCCTAAACAGGAGGACTGACTTCCATACCAACTCCTAAACAGGAGGACTGACTTCCACACCAACTCCTAAACCGGAGGACTGACTTCCATACCAACTCCTAAACAGGAGGACTGACTTCCATACCAACTCCTAAACAGGAGGACTGACTTCCATACCAACTCCTAAACAGGAGGACTGACTTCCATACCAACTCCTAAACAGGAGGACTGACTTCCATACCAACTCCTAAACAGGAGGACTGACTTCCATACCAACTCCGAAACAGGAGGACTGACTTCCATACCAACTCCTAAACAGGAGGACTGACTTCCATACCAACTCCTAAACAGGAGGACTGACTTCCATACCAACTCCTAAACAGGAGGACTGACTTCCATACCAACTCCTAAACAGGAGGACTGACTTCCATACCAACTCCTAAACAGGAGGACTGACTTCCATACCAACTCCTAAACAGGAGGACTGACTTCCACACCAACTTCTAAACCGGAGGACTGACTTCCATACCAACTCCTAAACAGGAGGACTGACTTCCACACCAACTTCTAAACCGGAGGACTGACTTCCATACCAACTCCTACACAGGAGGACTGACTTCCATACCAACTCCTAAACAGGAGGACTGACTTCCATACCAACTCCTAAACAGGAGGACTGACTTCCATACCAACTCCTAAGCAGGAGGACTGACTTCCATACCAACTCCTAAACAGGAGGACTGGGAGGAACCAACTCCTAAACAGGAGGACTGACTTCCATACCAACTCCTAAACAGGAGGACTGACTTCCATACCAACTCCTAAACAGGAGGACTGACTTCCATACCAACTCCTAAACAGGAGGACTGACTTCCATACCAACTCCTAAACAGGAGGACTGACTTCCATACCAACTCCTAAACAGGTGGACTGACTTTCATACAAACTCCAAAACAGGAGGACTGACTTCCATACCAACTCCTAAACAGGAGGACTGACTTCCACACCAACTCCTAAACAGGAGGACTGACTTCCATACCAACTCCTAAACAGGAGGACTGACTTCCATACCAACTCCTAAACAGGAGGACTGGGAGGAACCAACTCCTAAACAGGAGGACTGACTTCCATACCAACTCCTAAACAGGAGGACTGACTTCCATACCAACTCCTAAACAGGAGGACTGACTTCCATACCAACTCCTAAACAGGAGGACTGACTTCCATACCAACTCCTAAGCAGGAGGACTGACTTCCATACCAACTCCTAAACAGGAGGACTGGGAGGAACCAACTCCTAAACAGGAGGACTGGGAGGAACCAACTCCTAAACAGGAGGACTGACTTCCATACCAACTCCTAAACAGGAGGACTGACTTCCATACCAACTCCTAAACAGGAGGACTGACTTCCATACCAACTCCTAAACAGGAGGACTGACTTCCTTACCAACTCCTAAACAGGTGGATTGACTTCCATACCAACTCCTAAACAGGTGGACTGACTTTCACACCAACTCCTAAACAGGAGGACTGACTTCCATACCAACTCCTAAACAGGAGGACTGACTTCCACACCAACTCCTAAACCGGAGGACTGACTTCCATACCAACTCCTAAACAGGAGGACTGACTTCCATACCAACTTCTAAACAGGAGGACTGACTTCCATACCAACTCCTAAACAGGAGGACTGACTTCCATACCAACTCCGAAACAGGAGGACTGACTTCCATACCAACTCCTAAACAGGAGGACTGACTTCCATACCAACTCCTAAACAGGAGGACTGACTTCCATACCAACTCCTAAACAGGAGGACTGACTTCCATACCAACTCCTAAACAGGTGGACTGACTTCCATACCAACTCCTAAACAGGTGGACTGACTTTCATACCAACTCCTAAACAGGAGGACTGACTTCCATACCAACTCCTAAACAGGAGGACTGACTTCCACACCAACTCCTAAACCGGAGGACTGACTTCCATACCAACTCCTAAACAGGAGGACTGACTTCCATACCAACTCCTAAACAGGAGGACTGACTTCCATACCAACTCCTAAACAGGAGGACTGACTTCCATACCAACTCCTAAACAGGAGGACTGACTTCCATACCAACTCCTAAACAGGTGGATTGACTTCCATACCAACTCCTAAACAGGTGGACTGACTTTCATACCAACTCCTAAACAGGAGGACTGACTTCCATACCAACTCCTAAACAGGAGGACTGACTTCCACACCAACTCCTAAACCGGAGGACTGACTTCCATACCAACTCCTAAACAGGAGGACTGACTTCCATACCAACTCCTAAACAGGTGGACTGACTTCCATACCAACTCCTAAACAGGAGGACTGACTTCCATACCAACTCCTAAACAGGAGGACTGACTTCCATACCAACTCCTAAACAGGAGGACTGACTTCCATACCAACTCCTAAACAGGAGGACTGACTTCCATACCAACTCCGAAACAGGAGGACTGACTTCCATACCAACTCCTAAACAGGAGGACTGACTTCCATACCAACTCCTAAACAGGAGGACTGACTTCCATACCAACTCCTAAACAGGAGGACTGACTTCCATACCAACTCCTAAACAGGAGGACTGACTTCCATACCAACTCCTAAACAGGAGGACTGACTTCCATACCAACTCCTAAACAGGAGGACTGACTTCCACACCAACTTCTAAACCGGAGGACTGACTTCCATACCAACTCCTAAACAGGAGGACTGACTTCCACACCAACTTCTAAACCGGAGGACTGACTTCCATACCAACTCCTACACAGGAGGACTGACTTCCATACCAACTCCTAAACAGGAGGACTGACTTCCATACCAACTCCTAAACAGGAGGACTGACTTCCATACCAACTCCTAAGCAGGAGGACTGACTTCCATACCAACTCCTAAACAGGAGGACTGGGAGGAACCAACTCCTAAACAGGAGGACTGACTTCCATACCAACTCCTAAACAGGAGGACTGACTTCCATACCAACTCCTAAACAGGAGGACTGACTTCCATACCAACTCCTAAACAGGAGGACTGACTTCCATACCAACTCCTAAACAGGAGGACTGACTTCCATACCAACTCCTAAACAGGTGGACTGACTTTCATACAAACTCCAAAACAGGAGGACTGACTTCCATACCAACTCCTAAACAGGAGGACTGACTTCCACACCAACTCCTAAACAGGAGGACTGACTTCCATACCAACTCCTAAACAGGAGGACTGACTTCCATACCAACTCCTAAACAGGAGGACTGGGAGGAACCAACTCCTAAACAGGAGGACTGACTTCCATACCAACTCCTAAACAGGAGGACTGACTTCCATACCAACTCCTAAACAGGAGGACTGACTTCCATACCAACTCCTAAACAGGAGGACTGACTTCCATACCAACTCCTAAGCAGGAGGACTGACTTCCATACCAACTCCTAAACAGGAGGACTGGGAGGAACCAACTCCTAAACAGGAGGACTGGGAGGAACCAACTCCTAAACAGGAGGACTGACTTCCATACCAACTCCTAAACAGGAGGACTGACTTCCATACCAACTCCTAAACAGGAGGACTGACTTCCATACCAACTCCTAAACAGGAGGACTGACTTCCTTACCAACTCCTAAACAGGTGGATTGACTTCCATACCAACTCCTAAACAGGTGGACTGACTTTCACACCAACTCCTAAACAGGAGGACTGACTTCCATACCAACTCCTAAACAGGAGGACTGACTTCCACACCAACTCCTAAACCGGAGGACTGACTTCCATACCAACTCCTAAACAGGAGGACTGACTTCCATACCAACTTCTAAACAGGAGGACTGACTTCCATACCAACTCCTAAACAGGAGGACTGACTTCCATACCAACTCCGAAACAGGAGGACTGACTTCCATACCAACTCCTAAACAGGAGGACTGACTTCCATACCAACTCCTAAACAGGAGGACTGACTTCCATACCAACTCCTAAACAGGAGGACTGACTTCCATACCAACTCCTAAACAGGTGGACTGACTTCCATACCAACTCCTAAACAGGTGGACTGACTTTCATACCAACTCCTAAACAGGAGGACTGACTTCCATACCAACTCCTAAACAGGAGGACTGACTTCCACACCAACTCCTAAACCGGAGGACTGACTTCCATACCAACTCCTAAACAGGAGGACTGACTTCCATACCAACTCCTAAACAGGAGGACTGACTTCCATACCAACTCCTAAACAGGAGGACTGACTTCCATACCAACTCCTAAACAGGAGGACTGACTTCCATACCAACTCCTAAACAGGTGGATTGACTTCCATACCAACTCCTAAACAGGTGGACTGACTTTCATACCAACTCCTAAACAGGAGGACTGACTTCCATACCAACTCCTAAACAGGAGGACTGACTTCCACACCAACTCCTAAACCGGAGGACTGACTTCCATACCAACTCCTAAACAGGAGGACTGACTTCCATACCAACTCCTAAACAGGTGGACTGACTTCCATACCAACTCCTAAACAGGTGGACTGACTTTCATACCAACTCCTAAACAGGAGGACTGACTTCCATACCAACTCCTAAACAGGAGGACTGACTTCCACACCAACTCCTAAACCGGAGGACTGACTTCCATACCAACTCCTAAACAGGAGGACTGACTTCCATACCAACTCCTAAACAGGAGGACTGACTTCCACACCAACTCCTAAACCGGAGGACTGACTTCCATACCAACTCCTAAACAGGAGGACTGACTTCCATACCAACTCCTAAACAGGAGGACTGACTTCCATACCAACTCCTAAACAGGAGGACTGACTTCCACACCAACTTCTAAACCGGAGGACTGACTTCCATACCATCTCCTAAACAGGAGGACTGACTTCCACACCAACTTCTAAACCGGAGGACTGACTTCCATACCAACTCCTACACAGGAGGACTGACTTCCATACCAACTCCTAAACAGGAGGACTGACTTTCATACCAACTCCTAAACAGGAGGACTGACTTCCATACCAACTCCTAAGCAGGAGGACTGACTTCCATACCAACTCCTAAACAGGAGGACTGGGAGGAACCAACTCCTAAACAGGAGGACTGACTTCCATACCAACTCCTAAACAGGAGGACTGACTTCCATACCAACTCCTAAACAGGAGGACTGACTTCCATACCAACTCCTAAACAGGAGGACTGACTTCCATACCAACTCCTAAACAGGAGGACTGACTTCCATACCAACTCCTAAACAGGTGGACTGACTTTCATACAAACTCCAAAACAGGAGGACTGACTTCCATACCAACTCCTAAACAGGAGGACTGACTTCCACACCAACTCCTAAACAGGAGGACTGACTTCCATACCAACTCCTAAACAGGAGGACTGACTTCCATACCAACTCCTAAACAGGAGGACTGGGAGGAACCAACTCCTAAACAGGAGGACTGACTTCCATACCAACTCCTAAACAGGAGGACTGACTTCCATACCAACTCCTAAACAGGAGGACTGACTTCCATACCAACTCCTAAACAGGAGGACTGACTTCCATACCAACTCCTAAGCAGGAGGACTGACTTCCATACCAACTCCTAAACAGGAGGACTGGGAGGAACCAACTCCTAAACAGGAGGACTGGGAGGAACCAACTCCTAAACAGGAGGACTGACTTCCTTACCAACTCCTAAACAGGAGGACTGACTTCCATACCAACTCCTAAACAGGAGGACTGACTTCCATACCAACTCCTAAACAGGAGGACTGACTTCCATACCAACTACTAAACAGGTGGATTGACTTCCATACCAACTCCTAAACAGGTGGACTGACTTTCACACCAACTCCTAAACAGGAGGACTGACTTCCATACCAACTCCTAAACAGGAGGACTGACTTCCACACCAACTCCTAAACCGGAGGACTGACTTCCATACCAACTCCTAAACAGGAGGACTGACTTCCATACCAACTTCTAAACAGGAGGACTGACTTCCATACCAACTCCTAAACAGGAGGACTGACTTCCATACCAACTCCGAAACAGGAGGACTAACTTCCATACCAACTCCTAAACAGGAGGACTGACTTCATACCAACTCCTAAACAGGAGGACTGACTTCCATACCAACTCCTAAACAGGAGGACTGACTTCCATACCAACTCCTAAACAGGTGGACTGACTTTCATACCAACTCCTAAACAGGAGGACTGACTTCCATACCAACTCCTAAACAGGAGGACTGACTTCCACACCAACTCCTAAACCGGAGGACTGACTTCCATACCAACTCCTAAACAGGAGGACTGACTTCCATACCAACTCCTAAACAGGAGGACTGACTTCCATACCAACTCCTAAACAGGAGGACTGACTTCCATACCAACTCCTAAACAGGAGGACTGACTTCCATACCAACTCCTAAACAGGTGGATTGACTTCCATACCAACTCCTAAACAGGTGGACTGACTTTCATACCAACTCCTAAACAGGAGGACTGACTTCCATACCAACTCCTAAACAGGAGGACTGACTTCCACACCAACTCCTAAACCGGAGGACTGACTTCCATACCAACTCCTAAACAGGAGGACTGACTTCCATACCAACTCCTAAACAGGAGGACTGACTTCCATACCAACTCCTAAACAGGAGGACTGACTTCCATACCAACTCCTAAACAGGAGGACTGACTTCCATACCAACTCCTAAACAGGAGGACTGACTTCCATACCAACTCCTAAACAGGAGGACTGACTTCCATACCAACTCCTAAACAGGAGGACTGACTTCCATACCAACTCCGAAACAGGAGGACTGACTTCCATACCAACTCCTAAACAGGAGGACTGACTTCCATACCAACTCCTAAACAGGAGGACTGACTTCCATACCAACTCCTAAACAGGAGGACTGACTTCCATACCAACTCCTAAACAGGAGGACTGACTTCCATACCAACTCCTAAACAGGAGGACTGACTTCCATACCAACTCCTAAACAGGAGGACTGACTTCCACACCAACTTCTAAACCGGAGGACTGACTTCCATACCAACTCCTAAACAGGAGGACTGACTTCCACACCAACTTCTAAACCGGAGGACTGACTTCCATACCAACTCCTACACAGGAGGACTGACTTCCATACCAACTCCTAAACAGGAGGACTGACTTCCATACCAACTCCTAAACAGGAGGACTGACTTCCATACCAACTCCTAAGCAGGAGGACTGACTTCCATACCAACTCCTAAACAGGAGGACTGGGAGGAACCAACTCCTAAACAGGAGGACTGACTTCCATACCAACTCCTAAACAGGAGGACTGACTTCCATACCAACTCCTAAACAGGAGGACTGACTTCCATACCAACTCCTAAACAGGAGGACTGACTTCCATACCAACTCCTAAACAGGAGGACTGACTTCCATACCAACTCCTAAACAGGTGGACTGACTTTCATACAAACTCCAAAACAGGAGGACTGACTTCCATACCAACTCCTAAACAGGAGGACTGACTTCCACACCAACTCCTAAACAGGAGGACTGACTTCCATACCAACTCCTAAACAGGAGGACTGACTTCCATACCAACTCCTAAACAGGAGGACTGGGAGGAACCAACTCCTAAACAGGAGGACTGACTTCCATACCAACTCCTAAACAGGAGGACTGACTTCCATACCAACTCCTAAACAGGAGGACTGACTTCCATACCAACTCCTAAACAGGAGGACTGACTTCCATACCAACTCCTAAGCAGGAGGACTGACTTCCATACCAACTCCTAAACAGGAGGACTGGGAGGAACCAACTCCTAAACAGGAGGACTGGGAGGAACCAACTCCTAAACAGGAGGACTGACTTCCATACCAACTCCTAAACAGGAGGACTGACTTCCATACCAACTCCTAAACAGGAGGACTGACTTCCATACCAACTCCTAAACAGGAGGACTGACTTCCATACCAACTCCTAAACAGGTGGATTGACTTCCATACCAACTCCTAAACAGGTGGACTGACTTTCACACCAACTCCTAAACAGGAGGACTGACTTCCATACCAACTCCTAAACAGGAGGACTGACTTCCACACCAACTCCTAAACCGGAGGACTGACTTCCATACCAACTCCTAAACAGGAGGACTGACTTCCATACCAACTTCTAAACAGGAGGACTGACTTCCATACCAACTCCTAAACAGGAGGACTGACTTCCATACCAACTCCTAAACAGGAGGACTGACTTCCATACCAACTCCTAAACAGGAGGACTGACTTCCATACCAACTCCTAAACAGGAGGACTGACTTCCATACCAACTCCTAAACAGGAGGACTGACTTCCATACCAACTCCTAAACAGGTGGACTGACTTCCATACCAACTCCTAAACAGGTGGACTGACTTTCATACCAACTCCTAAACAGGAGGACTGACTTCCATACCAACTCCTAAACAGGAGGACTGACTTCCACACCAACTCCTAAACCGGAGGACTGACTTCCATACCAACTCCTAAACAGGAGGACTGACTTCCATACCAACTCCTAAACAGGAGGACTGACTTCCATACCAACTCCTAAACAGGAGGACTGACTTCCATACCAACTCCTAAACAGGAGGACTGACTTCCATACCAACTCCTAAACAGGTGGATTGACTTCCATACCAACTCCTAAACAGGTGGACTGACTTTCATACCAACTCCTAAACAGGAGGACTGACTTCCATACCAACTCCTAAACAGGAGGACTGACTTCCACACCAACTCCTAAACCGGAGGACTGACTTCCATACCAACTCCTAAACAGGAGGACTGACTTCCATACCAACTCCTAAACAGGTGGACTGACTTCCATACCAACTCCTAAACAGGTGGACTGACTTTCATACCAACTCCTAAACAGGAGGACTGACTTCCATACCAACTCCTAAACAGGAGGACTGACTTCCACACCAACTCCTAAACCGGAGGACTGACTTCCATACCAACTCCTAAACAGGAGGACTGACTTCCATACCAACTCCTAAACAGGAGGACTGACTTCCACACCAACTCCTAAACCGGAGGACTGACTTCCATACCAACTCCTAAACAGGAGGACTGACTTCCATACCAACTCCTAAACAGGAGGACTGACTTCCATACCAACTCCTAAACAGGAGGACTGACTTCCACACCAACTCCTAAACCGGAGGACTGACTTCCATACCAACTTCTAAACAGGAGGACTGACTTCCACACCAACTCCTAAACCGGAGGACTGACTTCCATACCAACTCCTAAACAGGAGGACTGACTTCCATACCAACTCCTAAACAGGAGGACTGACTTCCATACCAACTCCTAAACAGGAGGACTGACTTCCATTCCAACTCCTAAACAGGAGGACTGACTTCCATACCAACTCCTAAACAGGTGGATTGACTTCCATACCAACTCCTAAACAGGTGGACTGACTTTCATACCAACTCCTAAACAGGAGGACTGACTTCCATACCAACTCCTAAACAGGAGGACTGACTTCCACACCAACTCCTAAACCGGAGGACTGACTTCCATACCAACTCCTAAACAGGAGGACTGACTTCCATACCAACTCCTAAACAGGTGGACTGACTTCCATACCAACTCCTAAACAGGTGGACTGACTTTCATACCAACTCCTAAACAGGAGGACTGACTTCCATACCAACTCCTAAACAGGAGGACTGACTTCCACACAACTCCTAAACCGGAGGACTGACTTCCATACCAACTCCTAAACAGGAGGACTGACTTCCATACCAACTCCTAAACAGGAGGACTGACTTCCACACCAACTCCTAAACCGGAGGACTGACTTCCATACCAACTCCTAAACAGGAGGACTGACTTCCATACCAACTCCTAAACAGGAGGACTGACTTCCATACCAACTCCTAAACAGGAGGACTGACTTCCACACCAACTCCTAAACCGGAGGACTGACTTCCATACCAACTCCTAAACAGGAGGACTGACTTCCATACCAACTCCTAAACAGGAGGACTGACTTCCATACCAACTCCTAAACAGGAGGACTGACTTCCATACCAACTCCTAAACAGGAGGACTGACTTCCATACCAACTCCTAAACAGGAGGACTGACTTCCATACCAACTCCTAAACAGGAGGACTGACTTCCATACCAACTCCTAAACAGGAGGACTGACTTCCATACCAACTCCTAAACAGGAGGACTGACTTCCATACCAACTCCTAAACAGGAGGACTGACTTCCATACCAACTCCTAAACAGGAGGACTGACTTCCATACCAACTCCTAAACAGGAGGACTGACTTCCATACCAACTCCTAAACAGGTGGACTGACTTCCATACCAACTCCTAAACAGGTGGACTGACTTTCATACCAACTCCTAAACAGGAGGACTGACTTCCATACCAACTCCTAAACAGGAGGACTGACTTCCACACCAACTTCTAAACCGGAGGACTGACTTCCATACCAACTCCTACACAGGAGGACTGACTTCCATACCAACTCCTAAACAGGAGGACTGACTTCCATACCAACTCCTAAACAGGAGGACTGACTTCCATACCAACTCCTAAGCAGGAGGACTGACTTCCATACCAACTCCTAAACAGGAGGACTGGGAGGAACCAACTCCTAAACAGGAGGACTGACTTCCATACCAACTCCTAAACAGGAGGACTGACTTCCATACCAACTCCTAAACAGGAGGACTGACTTCCATACCAACTCCTAAACAGGAGGACTGACTTCCATACCAACTCCTAAACAGGAGGACTGACTTCCATACCAACTCCTAAACAGGTGGACTGACTTTCATACAAACTCCAAAACAGGAGGACTGACTTCCATACCAACTCCTAAACAGGAGGACTGACTTCCACACCAACTCCTAAACAGGAGGACTGACTTCCATACCAACTCCTAAACAGGAGGACTGACTTCCATACCAACTCCTAAACAGGAGGACTGACTTCCATACCAACTCCTAAACAGGAGGACTGACTTCCATACCAACTCCTAAACAGGAGGACTGACTTCCATACCAACTCCTAAACAGGAGGACTGACTTCCATACCAACTCCTAAACAGGAGGACTGACTTCCATACCAACTCCTAAACAGGAGGACTGACTTCCATACCAACTCCTAAACAGGTGGACTGACTTCCATACCAACTCCTAAACAGGTGGACTGACTTTCATACCAACTCCTAAACAGGAGGACTGACTTCCATACCAACTCCTAAACAGGAGGACTGACTTCCACACCAACTTCTAAACCGGAGGACTGACTTCCATACCAACTCCTACACAGGAGGACTGACTTCCATACCAACTCCTAAACAGGAGGACTGACTTCCATACCAACTCCTAAACAGGAGGACTGACTTCCATACCAACTCCTAAGCAGGAGGACTGACTTCCATACCAACTCCTAAACAGGAGGACTGGGAGGAACCAACTCCTAAACAGGAGGACTGACTTCCATACCAACTCCTAAACAGGAGGACTGACTTCCATACCAACTCCTAAACAGGAGGACTGACTTCCATACCAACTCCTAAACAGGAGGACTGACTTCCATACCAACTCCTAAACAGGAGGACTGACTTCCATACCAACTCCTAAACAGGTGGACTGACTTTCATACAAACTCCAAAACAGGAGGACTGACTTCCATACCAACTCCTAAACAGGAGGACTGACTTCCACACCAACTCCTAAACAGGAGGACTGACTTCCATACCAACTCCTAAACAGGAGGACTGACTTCCATACCAACTCCTAAACAGGAGGACTGGGAGGAACCAACTCCTAAACAGGAGGACAGACTTCCATACCAACTCCTAAACAGGAGGACTGACTTCCATACCAACTCCTAAACAGGAGGACTGACTTCCATACCAACTCCTAAACAGGAGGACTGACTTCCATACCAACTCCTAAGCAGGAGGACTGACTTCCATACCAACTCCTAAACAGGAGGACTGGGAGGAACCAACTCCTAAACAGGAGGACTGGGAGGAACCAACTCCTAAACAGGAGGACTGACTTCCATACCAACTCCTAAACAGGAGGACTGACTTCCATACCAACTCCTAAACAGGAGGACTGACTTCCATACCAACTCCTAAACAGGAGGACTGACTTCCACACCAACTCCTAAACAGGAGGACTGACTTCCATACCAACTCCTAAACAGGAGGACTGACTTCCATACCAACTCCTAAACAGGAGGACTGGGAGGAACCAACTCCTAAACAGGAGGACTGACTTCCATACCAACTCCTAAACAGGAGGACTGACTTCCATACCAACTCCTAAGCAGGAGGACTGACTTCCATACCAACTCCTAAACAGGAGGACTGGGAGGAACCAACTCCTAAACAGGAGGACTGGGAGGAACCAACTCCTAAACAGGAGGACTGACTTCCATACCAACTCCTAAACAGGAGGACTGACTTCCATACCAACTCCTAAACAGGAGGACTGACTTCCATACCAACTCCTAAACAGGTGGATTGACTTCCATACCAACTCCTAAACAGGTGGACTGACTTTCACACCAACTCCTAAACAGGAGGACTGACTTCCATACCAACTCCTAAACAGGAGGACTGACTTCCACACCAACTCCTAAACCGGAGGACTGACTTCCATACCAACTCCTAAACAGGAGGACTGACTTCCATACCAACTTCTAAACAGGAGGACTGACTTCCATACCAACTCCTAAACAGGAGGACTGACTTCCATACCAACTCCGAAACAGGAGGACTGACTTCCATACCAACTCCTAAACAGGAGGACTGACTTCCATACCAACTCCTAAACAGGAGGACTGACTTCCATACCAACTCCTAAACAGGAGGACTGACTTCCATACCAACTCCTAAACAGGTGGACTGACTTCCATACCAACTCCTAAACAGGTGGACTGACTTTCATACCAACTCCTAAACAGGAGGACTGACTTCCATACCAACTCCTAAACAGGAGGACTGACTTCCACACCAACTCCTAAACCGGAGGACTGACTTCCATACCAACTCCTAAACAGGAGGACTGACTTCCATACCAACTCCTAAACAGGAGGACTGACTTCCATACCAACTCCTAAACCGGAGGACTGACTTCCATACCAACTCCTAAACAGGAAGACTGACTTCCATACCAACTCCTAAACAGGTGGATTGACTTCCATACCAACTCCTAAACAGGTGGACTGACTTTCATACCAACTCCTAAACAGGAGGACTGACTTCCATACCAACTCCTAAACAGGAGGACTGACTTCCACACCAACTCCTAAACCGGAGGACTGACTTCCATACCAACTCCTAAACAGGAGGACTGACTTCCATACCAACTCCTAAACAGGTGGACTGACTTCCATACCAACTCCTAAACAGGTGGACTGACTTTCATACCAACTCCTAAACAGGAGGACTGACTTCCATACCAACTCCTAAACAGGAGGACTGACTTCCACACCAACTCCTAAACCGGAGGACTGACTTCCATACCAACTCCTAAACAGGAGGACTGACTTCCATACCAACTCCTAAACAGGAGGACTGACTTCCACACCAACTCCTAAACCGGAGGACTGACTTCCATACCAACTCCTAAACAGGAGGACTGACTTCCATACCAACTCCTAAACAGGAGGACTGACTTCCATACCAACTCCTAAACAGGAGGACTGACTTCCACACCAACTCCTAAACCGGAGGACTGACTTCCATACCAACTCCTAAACAGGAGGACTGACTTCCATACCAACTCCTAAACAGGAGGACTGACTTCCATACCAACTCCTAAACAGGAGGACTGACTTCCATACCAACTCCTAAACAGGAGGACTGACTTCCATACCAACTCCGAAACAGGAGGACTGACTTCCATACCAACTCCTAAACAGGAGGACTGACTTCCATACCAACTCCTAAACAGGAGGACTGACTTCCATACCAACTCCTAAACAGGAGGACTGACTTCCATACCAAGTCCTAAACAGGAGGACTGACTTCCATACCAACTCCTAAACAGGAGGACTGACTTCCATACCAACTCCTAAACAGGAGGACTGACTTCCATACCAACTCCTAAACAGGTGGACTGACTTCCATACCAACTCCTAAACAGGTGGACTGACTTTCATACCAACTCCTAAACAGGAGGACTGACTTCCATACCAACTCCTAAACAGGAGGACTGACTTCCACACCAACTTCTAAACCGGAGGACTGACTTCCATACCAACTCCTACACAGGAGGACTGACTTCCATACCAACTCCTAAACAGGAGGACTGACTTCCATACCAACTCCTAAACAGGAGGACTGACTTCCATACCAACTCCTAAGCAGGAGGACTGACTTCCATACCAACTCCTAAACAGGAGGACTGGGAGGAACCAACTCCTAAACAGGAGGACTGACTTCCATACCAACTCCTAAACAGGAGGACTGACTTCCAAACCAACTCCTAAACAGGAGGACTGACTTCCACACCAACTCCTAAACCGGAGGACTGACTTCCATACCAACTCCTAAACAGGAGGACTGACTTCCATACCAACTCCTAAACAGGTGGACTGACTTCCATACCAACTCCTAAACAGGTGGACTGACTTCCATACCAACTCCTAAACAGGAGGACTGACTTCCATACCAACTCCTAAACAGGAGGACTGACTTCCACACCAACTCCTAAACCGGAGGACTGACTTCCATACCAACTCCTAAACAGGAGGACTGACTTCCATACCAACTCCTAAACAGGAGGACTGACTTCCATACCAACTCCTAAACAGGAGGACTGACTTCCACACACCAACTCCTAAACCGGAGGACTGACTTCCATACCAACTCCTAAACAGGAGGACTGACTTCCATACCAACTCCTAAACAGGAGGACTGACTTCCATACCAACTCCTAAACAGGAGGACTGACTTCCATACCAACTCCTAAACAGGAGGACTGACTTCCATACCAACTCCGAAACAGGATGACTGACTTCCATACCAACTCCTAAACAGGAGGATTGACTTCCATACCAACTCCTAAACAGGAGGACTGACTTCCATACCAACTCCTAAACAGGAGGACTGACTTCCATACCAACTCCTAAACAGGAGGACTGACTTCCATACCAACTCCTAAACAGGAGGACTGACTTCCATACCAACTCCTAAACAGGAGGACTGACTTCCATACCAACTCCTAAACAGGTGGACTGACTTCCATACCAACTCCTAAACAGGTGGACTGACTTTCATACCAACTCCTAAACAGGAGGACTGACTTCCATACCAACTCCTAAACAGGAGGACTGACTTCCACACCAACTTCTAAACCGGAGGACTGACTTCCATACCAACTCCTACACAGGAGGACTGACTTCCATACCAACTCCTAAACAGGAGGACTGACTTCCATACCAACTCCTAAACAGGAGGACTGACTTCCATACCAACTCCTAAGCAGGAGGACTGACTTCCATACCAACTCCTAAACAGGAGGACTGGGAGGAACCAACTCCTAAACAGGAGGACTGACTTCCATACCAACTCCTAAACAGGAGGACTGACTTCCATACCAACTCCTAAACAGGAGGACTGACTTCCATACCAACTCCTAAACAGGAGGACTGACTTCCATACCAACTCCTAAACAGGTGGACTGACTTTCATACAAACTCCAAAACAGGAGGACTGACTTCCATACCAACTCCTAAACAGGAGGACTGACTTCCACACCAACTCCTAAACAGGAGGACTGACTTCCATACCAACTCCTAAACAGGAGGACAGACTTCCATACCAACTCCTAAACAGGAGGACTGGGAGGAACCAACTCCTAAACAGGAGGACTGACTTCCATACCAACTCCTAAACAGGAGGACTGACTTCCATACCAACTCCTAAACAGGAGGACTGACTTCCATACCAACTCCTAAACAGGAGGACTGACTTCCATACCAACTCCTAAGCAGGAGGACTGACTTCCATACCAACTCCTAAACAGGAGGACTGGGAGGAACCAACTCCTAAACAGGAGGACTGGGAGGAACCAACTCCTAAACAGGAGGACTGACTTCCATACCAACTCCTAAACAGGAGGACTGACTTCCATACCAACTCCTAAACAGGAGGACTGACTTCCATACCAACTCCTAAACAGGAGGACTGACTTCCATACCAACTCCTAAACAGGTGGATTGACTTCCATACCAACTCCTAAACAGGTGGACTGACTTTCACACCAACTCCTAAACAGGAGGACTGACTTCCATACCAACTCCTAAACAGGAGGACTGACTTCCACACCAACTCCTAAACCGGAGGACTGACTTCCATACCAACTCCTAAACAGGAGGACTGACTTCCATACCAACTTCTAAACAGGAGGACTGACTTCCATACCAACTCCTAAACAGGAGGACTGACTTCCATACCAACTCCGAAACAGGAGGACTGACTTCCATACCAACTCCTAAACAGGAGGACTGACTTCCATACCAACTCCTAAACAGGAGGACTGACTTCCATACCAACTCCTAAACAGGAGGACTGACTTCCATACCAACTCCTAAACAGGTGGACTGACTTCCATACCAACTCCTAAACAGGTGGACTGACTTTCATACCAACTCCTAAACAGGAGGACTGACTTCCATACCAACTCCTAAACAGGAGGACTGACTTCCACACCAACTCCTAAACCGGAGGACTGACTTCCATACCAACTCCTAAACAGGAGGACTGACTTCCATACCAACTCCTAAACAGGAGGACTGACTTCCATACCAACTCCTAAACAGGAGGACTGACTTCCATACCAACTCCTAAACAGGAGGACTGACTTCCATACCAACTCCTAAACAGGTGGATTGACTTCCATACCAACTCCTAAACAGGTGGACTGACTTTCATACCAACTCCTAAACAGGAGGACTGACTTCCATACCAACTCCTAAACAGGAGGACTGACTTCCACACCAACTCCTAAACCGGAGGACTGACTTCCATACCAACTCCTAAACAGGAGGACTGACTTCCATACCAACTCCTAAACAGGTGGACTGACTTCCATACCAACTCCTAAACAGGTGGACTGACTTTCATACCAACTCCTAAACAGGAGGACTGACTTCCATACCAACTCCTAAACAGGAGGACTGACTTCCACACCAACTCCTAAACCGGAGGACTGACTTCCATACCAACTCCTAAACAGGAGGACTGACTTCCATACCAACTCCTAAACAGGAGGACTGACTTCCATACCAACCCCGAAACAGGAGGACTGACTTCCATACCAACTCCTAAACAGGAGGACTGACTTCCATACCAACTCCTAAACAGGAGGACTGACTTCCATACCAACTCCTAAACAGGTGGACTGACTTCCATACCAACTCCTAAACAGGAGGACTGACTTCCATACCAACCTCCGAAACAGGAGGACTGACTTCCATACCAACTCCTAAACAGGAGGACTGACTTCCATACCAACTCCTAAACAGGAGGACTGACTTCCATACCAACTCCTAAACAGGTGGACTGACTTCCATACCAACTCCTAAACAGGTGGACTGACTTCCATACCAACTCCTAAACAGGAGGACTGACTTCCATACCAACCCCGAAACAGGAGGACTGACTTCCATACCAACTCCTAAACAGGAGGACTGACTTCCATACCAACTCCTAAACAGGAGGACTGACTTCCATACCAACTCCTAAACAGGTGGACTGACTTCCATACCAACTCCTAAACAGGAGGACTGACTTCCATACCAACCCCGAAACAGGAGGACTGACTTCCATACCAACTCCTAAACAGGAGGACTGACTTCCATACCAACTCCTAAACAGGAGGACTGACTTCCATACCAACTCCTAAACAGGTGGACTGACTTCCATACCAACTCCTAAACAGGTGGACTGAGAGGAGCTCCGGAGGGGATCTACACGTCCATCATAGAAGATTGAAGTTATCAGATCATTATGAATATGAAACAGATTTTCCTCATATACTATTTCCAAACCCTCCACATTGGGAACCTCAGTTGGAGTCCGTGTCAGAAACTATACAGACTCTGATACGTAGGGAGGTGGCTTCCTTTTCACAATTCAGAATCAGACCTGTTTATCAGCTTAACCTTATACATGTTTAAACAAATCTCTAGAAATATAGTGATTAAACCAGCAGATAAGGGGTCTCAGATTGTTGTGATGGATAAAGTGAATATCTTCTTATAGCCAATAGACAATAGGATCATGTTAAAGCAGCAGATAAGGGGTCTCAGATTATTGTAATGGATAAAGTGAATATCTTCTTATAGCCAATAGACAATAGGATCATGTTAAACCAGCAGATAAGGGGTCTCAGATTGTTGTAATGGATAAAGTGAATATCTTCTTGAAGCCAATAGACAATAGGATCATGGTAAACACTATGTTCCATTGTCCCACTCAACACAACCAGAAAACACAAAGATGGATCCAGGAGATAAACTGTATGAGGATAAGTACATTACAGATAAACAGATGGTCTTTTAGGGACAGATTCTCCAAGGCCCAGACAGTTATACTTACTGCCTAAAATACATATCTCCTGAGACGTGGGCGGTTCCCTGCAGTTGACCAATAGGAAGTGATTCTGTCTCAGAGACATGGGTGGTTCCCTGCAGCTGACCAGTAGGAAGTAATTGTGTCTGAGACGTGGGCGGTTCCCTGCAGCTGACCAATAGGAAGTGATTGTGTCTGAGATGTGGGCGGTTCCCTGCAGGTGACCAATAGGAAGTGAATGTTTCTCAGAGATGTGGGCGGTTCCCTGCAGCTGACCAATAGTAAGTGATTGTGTCTCAGAATCTTACTGTATTGCTGAATATTTGGACTTTTATATCAACCCTCTATCCCAGAAACACCCAGCTATGTTCAGGATACTGATGAATGAAGGGTTTATTACTATTACATTTACATTTAAGTCATTTAGCAGACGCTCTTATCCAGAGCGACTTACAAATTGGAGTAGTACTGACTGTTATATCAACCCTCTATCCCAGAAACACCCAGCTATGTTCAGGATACTGATGAATGGAGGGTTTATTGTAGTACTGACTGTTATATCAACCCTCTATCCCAGAAACACCCAGCTATGTTCAGGATACTGAAGAATGGAGGGTTTATTACTATTGTAGTACTGACTGTTATATCAACCCTCCATCCCAGAAACACCCAGCTATGTTCAGGATACTGAAGAATGGATGGTTTATTACTATTGTAGTACTGACTGTTATATCAACCCTCTATCCCAGAAACACCCTGCTATGTTCAGGATACTGAAGAATGGAGGGTTTATTACTATTGTAGTACTGACTGTTATATCAACCCTCTATCCCAGAAACACCCAGCTATGTTCAGGATACTGATGAATGGAGGGTTTATTGTAGTACTGACTGTTATATCAACCCTCTATCCCAGAAACACCCAGCTATGTTCAGGATACTGATGAATGGAGGGTTTATTACTATTGTAGTACTGACTGTTATATCAACCCTCTATCCCAGAAACACCCAGCTATGTTCAGGATACTGATGAATGGAGGGTTTATTGTAGTACTGACTGTTATATCAACCCTCTATCCCAGAAACACCCAGCTATGTTCAGGATACTGAAGAATGGAGGGTTTATTACTATTGTAGTACTGACTGTTATATCAACCCTCTATCCCAGAAACACCCAGCTATGTTCAGGATACTGAAGAATGGAGGGTTTATTACTATTGTATTGCTCTTTTTATTAACTTAGCTAGATGTGACAATGCTTATTGTAAATAGCACCTGTATCAACTGATGCAGCATAGTGGCTATAAATACATAGACTGAAGCATGATGGGGTTTGTCTGTCTACATTATCACCTGTATCACCTGATGCAGCATAGTGGCTATAAATACATAGACTGAAGCATGATGGGGTTTGTCTCTCTACATTATCACCTGTATCACCTGATGCAGCATAGTGGCTATAAATACACAGACTGAAGCATGATGGGGTTTGTCTCTCTACATTATCACCTGTATCACCTGATGCAGCATAGTGGCTATAAATACATAGACTGAAGCATGATGGGGTTTGTCTCTCTACATTATCACCTGTATCAACTGATGCAGCATAGTGGCTATAAATACATAGACTGAAGCATGATGATGGGGTTTGTCTAACTACATTATCACCTGTATCACCTGATGCAGCATCGTGACTATAAATACACAGGCTGAAGCATGATGGGGTTTGTCTGTCTACATTATCACCTGTATCAACTGATGCAGCATAGTGGCTATAAATACATAGGCTGAAGCATGATGGGGTTTGTCTAACTACATTATCACCTGATGCAGCATAGTGTCTATAAATACTGGTCTAGGAGGTGTCCACATGGACTGATAAACACTCCTAACAACCCACCACTAGGAGGTGTAAACATGGTCTGATAAACACTCCTAACAACCAGACCACTAGGAGGTGTCCACATGGTCTGATAAACACTCCTAACAACCCCACCACTAGGAGGTGTCCACATGGTCTGATAAACACTCCTAACAACCCCACCACTAGGAGGTGTCCACATGGTCTGATAAACACTCCTAACAACCAGACCACTAGGAGGTGTCCACATGGTCTGATAAACACTCCTAACAACCCCACCACTAGGAGGTGTCCACATGGTCTGATAAACACTCCTAACAACCCCACCACTAGGAGGTGTCCACATGGTCTGATAAACACTACTAACATCCCCACCTCTAGGAGGTGTCCACATGGTCTGATAAACACTCCTAACAACCCCACCACTAGGAGGTGTCCACATGGTCTGATAAACACTCCTAACAACCCCACCACTAGGAGGTGTCCACATGGTCTGATAAACACTCCTAACAACCCCACCACTAGTAGGTGTCCACATGGTCTGATAAACACTCCTAACAACCCCACCACTAGGAGGTGTCCACATGGTCTGATAAACACTCCTAACAACCCCACCACTAGGAGGTGTCAACATGGTCTGATTAACACTCCTAACAACCCCACCACTAGGAGGTGTCCACATGGTCTGAGAAACACTCCTAACAACCCCACCACTAGGAGGTGTCCACATGGTCTGATAAACACTCCTAACAACCCCACCACTAGGAGGTGTCCACATGGTCTGATAAACACTCCTAACAACCCCACCACTAGGAGGTGTCCACATGGTCTGATTAACACTCCTAACAACCCCACCACTAGGAGGTGTCCACATGGTCTGATTAACACTCCTAACAACCCCACCACTAGGAGGTGTCCACATGGTCTGATTAACACTCCTAACAACCCCACCACTAGGAGGTGTCCACATGGTCTGATTAACACTCCTAACAACCCCACCACTAGGACGTGTCCACATGGTCTGATAAACACTCCTAACAACCCCACCACTAGGAGGTGTCCACATGGTCTGATTAACACTCCTAACAACCCCACCACTAGGAGGTGTCCACATGGTCTGATAAACACACCTAACAACCCCACCACTAGGAGGTGTCCACATGGTCTGATAAACACACCTAACAACCCCACCACTAGGAGGTGTCCACATGGTCTGATAAACACTCCTAACAACCTGACCACTAGGAGGTGTCCACATGGTCTGATAAACACTCCTAACTACCCACCACTAGGAGGTGTCCACATGGTCTGATAAACACTCCTAACAACCTGACCACTAGGAGGTGTCCACATGGTCTGATATTTTTTTATTTTTTTATTTCACCTTTATTTAACCAGGTAGGCTAGTTGAGAACAAGTTCTCATTTGCAACTGCGACCTGGCCAAGATAAAGCATAGCAGTGTGAACAGACAACACAGAGTTACACATGGAGTAAACAATTAACAAGTCCATAACACAGTAGAAAAAAAGGGGAGTCTATATACATTGTGTGCAAAAGCCATGAGGAGGTAGGCGAATAATTACAATTTTGCAGATTAACACTGGAGTGATAAATGATCAGATGGTCATGTACAGGTAGAGATATTGGTGTGCAAAAGAGCAGAAAATAAAATAAATAAAAACAGTATGGGGATGAGGTAGGTAAAAATGGGTGGGCTATTTACCGATAGACTATGTACAGCGGCAGTGATCGGTTAGCTGCTCAGATAGCAGATGTTTGAAGTTGGTTAGGGAGATAAAGTCTCAACTTCAGCGATTTTTGCAATTCGTTCTAGATAGATAGACTAGTGGTAAGAGTGGTGGGTCAGTAACTGGTATGGTCAGATAGACTAGTGGTTAGAGTGGTGGGTCAGTAACTGGTATGGTCAGATAGACTAGTGGTTAGAGTGGTGGGTCAGTAACTGGTATGGTCAGATAGACTAGTGGTTAGAGTGGTGGGTCAGTAACTGGTATGGTCAGGTAGACTAGTGGTTAGAGTGGTGGGTCAGTAACTGGTATGGTCAGATAGACTAGTGGTTAGAGTGGTGGGTCAGTAACTGGTATGGTCAGGTAGACTAGTGGTTAGAGTGGTGGGTCAGTAACTGGTATGGTCAGATAGACTAGTGGTTAGAGTGGTGGGTCAGTAACTGGTATGGTCAGGTAGACTAGTGGTTAGAGTGGTGGGTCAGTAACTGTTATGGTCAGATAGACTAGTGGTTAGAGTGTTGGGTCAGTAACTGGTATGGTCAGATAGACTAGTGGTTAGAGTGGTGGGTCAGTAACTGGTATGGTCAGGTAACCTAGTGGTTAGAGTGGTGGGTCAGTAACTGGTATGGTCAGATAGACTAGTGGTTAGAGTGGTGGGTCAGTAACTGGTATGGTCAGATAGACTAGTGGTTAGAGTGGTGGGTCAGTAACTGGTATGGTCAGATAGACTAGTGGTTAGAGTGTTGGGTCAGTAACTGGTATGGTGAGATAGACTAGTGGTTAGAGTGGTGGGTCAGTAACTGGTATGGTCAGATAGACTAGTGGTTAGAGTGGTGGGTCAGTAAACGGTATCGCTGGTTTGAAAACCTGACCCGTCAAGGTGAAAATCTGTCGATGTGCCCTGAAGCAAGACACTTACATCTAATTTGCTCCATGGTCACCATACTACTACTACCCTGTACAACAACACCTATCATACTACTATGTCTGACCCTGTAAAACAACACCTATCATACTACTATGTCTGACCCTGTACAACAACACCTATCATACTACTATGACTGACCCTGTACAACAACACCTATCATACTACTACGACCCTGTACAACAACACCTATCATACTACTATGACCCTGTACAACAACACCTATCATACTACTATGCCTGACCCTGTAAAACAACACCTATCACACTACTATGTCTGACCCTGTACAACAACACCTATCATACTACTATGACTGACCCTGAAAAACAACACCTATCATACTACTATGACCCTGTGAAACAACACCTATCATACTACTATGACCCTGTAAAACAACACTGATCATACTACTATGACTGACCCTGTAAAACAACACCTATCATACTACTATGACCCTGTACAACAACACCTATCATACTACTATGACTGACCCTGTAAAACAACACCTATCATACTACTATGACTGACCCTGTAAAACAACACCTATCATACTACTACGACCCTGTAAAACAACACCTATCATACTACTATGACTGACCCTGTGAAACAACACCTATCATACTACTATGACTGACCCTGTACAACAACACCTATCATACCACTAGGACCCTGTACAACAACACCTATCATACTACTATGTAAGTCGCTCTGGATAAGAGCGTCTGCTAAATGACTTAAATGTAAATGTAAATGTACTATGACTGACCCTGTACAACAACACCTATCATCCTACTATGACTGACCCTGTAAAACAACACCTATCATACTACTATGACCCTGTACAACAACACCTATCATACTACTATGACCCTGTAAAACAACACCTATCATACTACTATGACTGACCCTGTACAACAACACCTATCATACTACTATGACTGACCCTGTAAAACAACACCTATCATCCTACTATGACTGACCCTGTAAAACAACACCTATCATACTACTATGACCCTGTACAACAACACCTATCATACTACTATGACCCTGTAAAACAACACCTATCATACTACTATGTCTGACCCTGTAAAACAACACCTATCATACTACTATGACTGACTCTGTAAAACAACACCTATCATACTACTATGACCGACCCTGTAAAACAACACCTATCATACTACTATGACTGACCCTGTAAAACAACACCTATCATACTACTATGACTGACCCTGTAAAACAACACCTATCATACTACTACGACCCTGTAAAACAACACCTATCATACTACTATGACTGACCCTGTACAACAACACCTATCATACTACTATGACTGACCCTGTAAAACAACACCTATCATACTACTATGACTGACCCTGTACAACAACACCTATCATACTACTATGACTGACCCTGTAAAACAACACCTATCATCCTACTATGACTGACCCTGTAAAACAACACCTATCATACTACTATGACCCTGTACAACAACACCTATCATACTACTATGACCCTGTAAAACAACACCTATCATACTACTATGTCTGACCCTGTAAAACAACACCTATCATACTACTATGACTGACTCTGTAAAACAACACCTATCATACTACTATGACCGACCCTGTAAAACAACACCTATCATACTACTATGACTGACCCTGTAAAACAACACCTATCATACTACTATGACTGACCCTGTAAAACAACACCTATCATACTACTACGACCCTGTAAAACAACACCTATCATACTACTATGACTGACCCTGTACAACAACACCTATCATACTACTATGACTGACCCTGTAAAACAACACCTATCATACTACTATGACTGACCCTGTACAACAACACCTATCATACTACTATGACTGACCCTGTAAAACAACACCTATCATACTACTATGACTGACCCTGTACAACAACACCTATCATACTACTATGACTGACCCTGTAAAACAACACCTATCATCCTACTATGACTGACCCTGTAAAACAACACCTATCATACTACTATGACCCTGTACAACAACACCTATCATACTACTATGACCCTGTAAAACAACACCTATCATACTACTATGTCTGACCCTGTAAAACAACACCTATCATACTACTATGACTGACTCTGTAAAACAACACCTATCATACTACTATGACCGACCCTGTAAAACAACACCTATCATACTACTATGACTGACCCTGTAAAACAACACCTATCATACTACTATGACTGACCCTGTAAAACAACACCTATCATACTACTACGACCCTGTAAAACAACACCTATCATACTACTATGACTGACCCTGTACAACAACACCTATCATACTACTATGACTGACCCTGTAAAACAACACCTATCATACTACTATGACTGACCCTGTACAACAACACCTATCATACTACTATGACCGACTCTGTAAAACAACACCTATCATACTACTACGACCCTGTAAAACAACACCTATCATACTACTATGACCGACTCTGTAAAACAACACCTATCATACTACTACGACCCTGTAAAACAACACCTATCATACTACTATGACTGACCCTGTACAACAACACCTATCATACTACTATGACTGACCCTGTAAAACAACACCTATCATACTACTATGACTGACCCTGTACAACAACACCTATCATACTACTATGACTGACCCTGTAAAACAACACCTATCATACTACTATGACTGACCCTGTAAAACAACACCTATCATACTACTATGACTGACCCTGTAAAACAACACCTATCATACTACTATGTCTGACCCTGTAAAACAACACCTATCATACTACTATGACTGACCCTGTACAACAACACATTTCACAGAACCAATCTGATGTCTGTGACAATCAAACCCTTTAAAAGCGAACCAACATAAAGAAAATGACAGCATTGATGTGTTTTTATTACAACAGTTAATTTAACAATGCTGTTTATAAATCTAGTTGACATTCATCCCAGGACACCTTGACTTGCATTACACTCTCACTGCAGAACAACATCCTCAT
This sequence comes from Oncorhynchus nerka, assembly GCF_034236695.1. Lineage (NCBI taxonomy): Eukaryota > Metazoa > Chordata > Actinopteri > Salmoniformes > Salmonidae > Oncorhynchus > Oncorhynchus nerka. Next base: position 191,844 of record NW_027040442.1, read on the forward strand.
GAAATCACATGACTTCTAGTTAGAGAAGAGGATTCCTGTTAACACGGCCTGCTACAAGCAGGAAACTAGTTATGGACCAACCAGAAATGTGACATGTCTGTTTGACAGTTACCCTGAACGATGCATGTGTGAACTATCTTGTCATCTCTTTGGCTAACCACATTGGAACATTCTAGTCTTTAAGGACATGAACTGGCAGAACAGGTTTCAGCAAAGTATGGAGTCAATGTTTTCAGGAAGGTGTAACCATGACGATGGGAGGGACAGGAGGCAGACTAAGTGCAAGGGCAGCCACCTGAACTACTGTCCTACAAAGACAAACAGCCACCTGAACTACTGTCCTACAAAGACAAACAGCCACCTGAACTACTGTCCTACAGAGACAAACAGCCAAATGAACTACTGTCCTACAGAGACAAACAGCATCTACACAAACAGCCACCTGAACTACTGTCCTATAAAGACAAACATCCTCCTGAACTACTGTCCTACAGAGACAAACAGCCACCTGAACTACTGTCCTACAGAGACAAACAGCATCTACACAAACAGCCACCTGAACTACTGTCCTACAAAGACAAACAGCATCTACACAAACAGCCACCTGAACTACTGTCCTATAAAGACAAACATCCTCCTGAACTACTGTCCTACAGAGACAAACAGCCACCTGAACTACTGTCCTACAAAGACAAACAGCATCTACACAAACAGCCACCTGAACTTCTGTCCTACAGAGACAAACAGCATCTACACAAACAGCCACCTGAACTACTGTCCTACAAAGACAAACAGCATCTACACAATCAGCCACCTGAACTACTATCCTACAAAGACAAACAGCATCTACACAAACAGCCACCTGAACTACTGTCCTACAAAGACAAACAGCCACCTGAACTACTGTCCTACAAAGACAAACAGCATCTACACAAACAGCCACCTGAACTACTGTCCTACAGAAACAAACAGCATCTACACAAACAGCCACCTGAACTACTGTCCTACAAAGACAAACAGCATCTACACAAACAGCCACCTGAACTACTGTCCTACAAAGACAAACAGCCACCTGAACTACTGTCCTACAAAGACAAACAGCCACCTGAACTACTGTCCTACAGAGACAAACAGCCACCTGATCTACTGTCCTACAAAGATAAACAGCATCTACACAAACAGCCACCTGAACTACTGTCCTACAAAGACAAACAGCCACCTGAACTACTGTCCTACAAAGACAAAGAGCCACCTGAACTACTGTCCTACAGAGACAAACAGCCACCTGAACTACTGTTCTACAAAGACAAACAGCATCTACACAAACAGCCAGCTGAACTACTGTCCTACAGAGACAAACAGCATCTACACAAACAGCCACCTGAACTACTGTCCTATAAAGACAAACATCCTCCTGAACTACTGTCCTACAGAGACAAACAGCCACCTGAACTACTGTCCTACAGAGACAAACAGCATCTACACAAACAGCCACCTGAACTACTGTCCTACAAAGACAAACAGCATCTACACAAACAGCCACCTGAACTACTGTCCTATAAAGACAAACATCCTCCTGAACTACTGTCCTACAGAGACAAACAGCCACCTGAACTACTGTCCTACAAAGACAAACAGCATCTACACAAACAGCCACCTGAACTACTGTCCTACAAAGACAAACAGCATCTACACAATCAGCCACCTGAACTACTATCCTACAAAGACAAACAGCATCTACACAAACAGCCACCTGAACTACTGTCCTACAAAGACAAACAGCCACCTGAACTACTGTCCTACAAAGACAAAAAGCCACCTGAACTACTGTCCTACAAAACCAAACAGCATCTACACAAACAGCCACCTGAACTACTGTCCTACAAAGACAAACAGCATCTACACAAACAGCCACCTGAACTACTGTCCTACAGAGACAAACAACCACCTGAACTACTGTCCTACAGAGACAAACAGCCACCTGATCTACTGTCCTACAAAGACAAACAGCATCTACACAAACAGCCACCTGAACTACTGTCCTACAAAGACAAACAGCCACCTGAACTACTGTCCTACAAAGACAAACAGCATCTACACAAACAGCCAACTGAACTACTGTCCTACAAAGACAAAGAGCCACCTGAACTAATGTCCTACAAAGACAAACAGCATCTACACAAACAGCCACCTGAACTACTGTCCTACAGAGACAAACAGCATCTACACAAACAGGCACCTGAACTACTGTCCTACAAAGACAAACAGCATCTACACAAACAGCCACCTGAACTACTGTCCTACAAAGACAAACAGCATCTACACAAACAGCCACCTGAACTACTGTCCTACAAAGACAAACAGCATCTACACAAACATTGAATCTGAAAAAAATGGTTTTCAAGTTGATTTTTCCCATGCATATCAACCATGACCACTTATGTGACCTATGACCCCTAAAATACTGATACTACACTCTGCCTTGGTATGACCTATGACCCCTAAGTACTGACACTACACTCTGCCTTGGTATGACCTATGACCCCTAAGTACTGATACTACACTCTGCCTTGGTATGACCTATGACCCCTAAGTACTGATACTACACTCTGCCTTGGTATGAACTATGACCCCTAAGTACTGATACTACACTCTGCCTTGGTATGACCTATGACCCCTAAGTACTGATACTATACTCTGCCTTGGTATGACCTATGACCCCTAAGTACTAATACTACACTCTGCCTTGGTCTGACCTATGACCCCTAAGTATTGATACTACACTCTGCCTTGGTCTGACCTTAAACAGCTGTCTGGGTAATGAAACAGCAAAGTGCAGCATCTAGAAATCTAAATGTGTTGATCCACATTTATTGTTGTTTTTCTGTTTGACGGAAACACTTTGAGTTCTAACTACATTCCAACTGTATTTAATGGTGTTATGTAGTTGTGTTGTCATGTTGTATTGTAGTAAAACTCAACTGTATTTAATGGTGTTATCTAGTTGTGTTGTCATGTTGTATTGTAGTAACCCTCAACTGTATTTAATGGTGTTATGTAGTTGTGTTGTCATGTTGTATTGTAGTAACCCTCAACTGTATTTAATGGTGTTATGTAGTTGTGTTGTCATGTTGTATTGTAGTAACCCTCAACTGTATTTAATGGTGTTATGTAGTTGTGTTGTCATGTTGTATTGTAGTAACCCTCAACTGTATTTAATGGTGTTATGTAGTTGTGTTGTCATGTTGTATTGTAGTAACCCTCAACTGTATTTAATGGTGTTATGTAGTTATGTTGTCATGTTGTATTGTAGTAACCCTCAACTGTATTTAATGGTGTTATGTAGTTGTGTTGTCATGTTGTCATGTTGTATTGTAGTAACCCTCAACTGTATTTAATGGTGTTATGTAGTTGTGTTGTCATGTTGTCATGTTGTATTGTAGTAACCCTCAACTGTATTTAATGGTGTTATGTAGTTGTGTTGTCATGTTGTATTGTAGTAACCCTCAACTGTATTTAATGGTGTTATGTAGTTGTGTTGTCATGTTGTATTGTAGTAACCCTCAACTGTATTTAATGGTGTTATGTAGTTGTGTTGTCATGTTGTATTGTAGTAACCCTCAACTGTATTTAATGGTGTTATGTAGTTGTGTTGTCATGTTGTATTGTAGCAAGCCTAACCCTCAACATTTTCTGTTGTGAATGTTGTATTGTAGGAGGCCTAAATGACAACAATTTCTGGTGATGGAGAGAGACACAGACAAGACACAGAGACAGCAACAGAAGAATAGGATATGATGGAGAGAGACACCAGACAAGACACAGAGACAGCAACAGAAGAATAGGATATAATGGAGAGAGACACCAGACAAGACACAGAGACAGCAACAGAATATGATATGATGGAGAGAGACACCAGACAAGACACAGAGACAACAACAGAATATTATATGATGGAGAGAGACACCAGACAAGACACAGAGACAACAACAGAATATGATATGATGGAGAGAGACACCAGACAAGACACAGAGACAACAACAGAATATGATATGATGGAGAGAGACACCAGACAAGACACAGAGACAACAACAGAATATGATATGATGGAGAGAGACACCAGACAAGACACAGAGACAACAACAGAATATGATATGATGGAGAGAGACACCAGACAAGACACAGAGACAGCAACAGAAGAATAGGATGTGATGGAGAGAGACACCAGACAAGACACAGAGACAGCAACAGAATAGGATGTGATGGAGAGAGACACCAGACAAGACACAGAGACAGTAACAGAATAGGATGTGATGGAGAGAGACACCAGACAAGACATAGAGACAGCAACAGACGACACAGAGAAAGTGATGGAGAGAGACAGAAGAATAGAGTTCCAGACAGTTGTAGAATGTATGCCAAGACACATTGTAAGAGCTATAAAGAGAGAGGGAGGGAGAGAGAACAGGCAGAACCTGATATGTAAATGAGCAGAGCAAATGAAACTCACTTTTGACGACCTGATGATCATTCAGACTGTTTCTATTGAGAGATAAAAGGTAAGACAACGATTGTTATGTGTATTCATATAGTTGATGATATTGTTATGTGTATTCATATAGTTGATGATATTGTTGTGTGTATTCATATAGTTGATGATATTGTTATATTCATATAGTTGATGATATTGTTATGTGTATTCATATAGTTGATGATATTGTTATGTGTATTCATATAGTTGATGATATTTCTGGTGGACAGTGTTATAATAGTCCTACTCTCCTTAAAATGTATTTGATGTAAATTAAATGCGGGAGGTGAATTTGTTCTTTGCCCACCTGTGTTCCCCAGGTTGATCTCCTACTGTATCATAGGTCTATAGACCAGGGTGATCTCCTACTGTATCATAGGTCTATAGACCAGGGTGATCTCCTACTGTATCACAGGTCTATAGACCAGGGTGATCTCCTACTGTATCATAGGTCTATAGACCAGGGTGATCTCCTACTGTATCATAGGTCTATAGACCAGGGTGATCTCCTACTGTATCATAGGTCTATAGACTTGTCTTCTTAAAACAGGCTTAAAACACAACAAGCAACAAACAAACATTTTCTCTTTCTAATCTACAGTTAACTCTTTACACTAAGGAAGGTATTTTGTGTGGAAGAGAGACTTTTACATTTTGTGGAAAGCCTAACAACAACTTACACTTCCTCAAAACAGATTGTGTGTATTCATTAGTGCCCATCGTAGCAAAACGTTTGGCAACACAAACCGTTTAGGTCACATTGTACAGCATTTGTAGTAAACTGTTTATGCAACATTTTAAAACTGTTGGCTGTGGAGTAAACTAATGAATACAACCCAGGTTGTTGCCTACGACTCGGCATGTTGATACCTGCCTGATGCTGAAACCTGAACGTAGCCTGAGGGGTAAACTATGATACTAGCTAGATATGCTGGTTTTCTGAAAATAGCCAGATTCAGTTAGCTTCACGTTCCAGCTCAGGCCTCATCCATTAGAATATACAGAACACAACAGAAAATATCTGAATGACTTGACATGTTCTGGTTGTGAATTCAGGCTACAAGGTGAGAATTCTGTCAGGGATTATTATAAAGTGTGTAGATAAATTAAATATATGGTGTAATGTTAGTATAGTGAAGTATAACACTCCTAACAGTAGATAAATTAAATGTATGGTGTAATGTTAGTATAGTGAATGACAGTAAAACACTCCTAACAGTAGATAAATTAAATGTCTGGTGTAATGTTAGTATAGTGAAGTAAAACACTCCTAACAGTAGATAAATTAAATGTCTGGTGTAATGTTAGTATAGTGAAGTAAAACACTCCTAACAGTAGATAAATTAAATGTATGGTGTAATGTTAGTATAGTGAATGGAAGTAAAACACTCCTAACAGTCTACTTCTACTGAGACAGGTTGGTGTCAGTTTAATCATACAACATGGAGCTGACTGGACGTGGTCAAGTCAAATTCAATATATCAATATTCATATATTATAGTTCTACATTTAACATTTCATATGATAATGTAATTATATCATAGTTCCTCTACATTTCATATGATAATGTAATTGTATCATAGTTCCTCTACATTTCATATGATAATGTAATTATATCATAGTTCCTCTATAGTGTAGTGACCCTCTACATTTCATATGATAATGTAATTGTATCATAGTTCCTCTACATTTCATATGATAATGTAATTATATCATAGTTCCTCTACATTTCATATGATAATGTAATTGTATCATAGTTCCTCTATAGTGTAGTGGTCCTCTACATTTCATATGATAATGTAATTGTATCATAGTTCCTCTATAGTGTAGTGACCCTCTACATTTCATATGATAATGTAATTATATCATAGTTCCTCTATATTTCATATGATAATGTAATTATATCATAGTTCCTCTATAGTGTAGTGACCCTCTACATTTCATATGGTAATGTAATTGTATCATAGTTCCTCTACATTTCATATGATAATGTAATTGTATCATAGTTCCTCTATAGTGTAGTGAGCCACGTCACAATTCCAACCAAGTTACCCAATTGGTGCCAATGGTTCGCGATGCTATAGGTTGTTCACCTTTCACACATGCAACCTGGGTTCGCTTCCCTGCCCTGCTGTTTGCTACATTGGTGTCTGAGACATGCTTTTGTGTGAGCCAGGTAACAATTCCCACCATGTGGGTTAACCCTATTGGTGCAATATGTAGGGTGTTGACCTCCCTGTTCCAGCTGTTTCAACTATAATTAACAGCACAGGCTGCCTGTAGGGTGTGACCTCCTGCCTGCTGTTTTCAACTATATTAACAGCACAGGCTGCCTATAGGGTGTTGACCTCCCTGCCTGCTGTTTTCAACTATATTAACAGCACAGGCTGCCTGTAGGGTGTTGACCTCCTGCCTGCTGTTTTCAACTATATTAACAGCACAGGCTGCCTGTAGGGTGTTGACCTCCCTGCCAGCTGTTTTCAACTATATTAACAGCACAGGCTGCCTGTAGGGTGTTGACCTCCCTGCCTGCTGTTTTCAACTATATTAACAGCACAGGCTGCCTGTAGGGTGTTGACCTCCCTGCCTGCTGTTTTCAACTATATTAACAGCACAGGCTGCCTGTAGGGTGTTGACCTCCTGCCTGCTGTTTTCAACTATATTAACAGCACAGGCTGCCCGTAGGGTGTTGACCTCCCTGCCTGCTGTTTTCAACTATATTAAGAGCACAGGCTGCCTGTAGGGTGTTGACCTCCCTGCCTGCTGTTTTCAACTATATTAACAGCACAGGCTGCCTGTAGGGTGTTGACCTCCCTGCCTGCTGTTTTCAACTATATTAACAGCACAGGCTGCCTGTAGGGTGTTGACCTCCCTGCCTGCTGTTTTCAACTATATTAACAGCACAGGCTGCCTGTAGGGTGTTGACCTCCCTGCCCGCTGTTTTCAACTATATTAACAGCACAGGCTGCCCGACATTCGTTGAACAAAGAGACACAATAATACGAGTGAAAGGATTTTAGGATAATATCAGTAAGTGTTGATTTAGAGTTGTCTTCTGGGTTCAGCCTTCTAGTTGCCTTTATCAACAGGTTGAAATGTAATAAATGACATCACAATGACATGTCCTCAGAGTTGGAAAGATCCTACATCTGTACACATTATTTAACATGGCGACATGGTGCTGCTAGTGAAGAAAACATTAAGAGACAGAATACAGGCGGTGCAGTTTGCACAAAGTTTACGAACAACATTATATTGAACTAGGTAGACTGAGCATAGAGCTAAATGCTGTAACCACGGGGAAGAAACTGTTCAGATTGGGGTCTATAACATCCAATCACAGAGGTTTACAGCAGCTGACAGTTGCAACTTCATTGCTAATAACTCAAACTTCCTTTTTCAGATAAAGACCTCATCTCTGTACAGATGTAGGATCTGAATTTGATCAGCCTGTTGCAGGAAAACTAAAACTTGCAGTGTACTTATTTTATGTTTTAAAAGGCTTCTGAAGTTTGTCATTTCCACTTTCCACTTTAAAATGTTAATTATAATCCACATAATTTTTCTGCTGCAGTAAACTGTCTCAAATTAAGATCCTACATCTGTAGCAAAACACCCGTCTTTCATGTATTCTCCTTTGACGATTTGACATCTTTTATTTACTGTTGTTTAGGCTGGTTGAATGAGTTGCCTATGAAAGCTACTTCATCTGTAAGAAAACAGGCGGCTGCACCAGTGACTGTAAGTTATGTGATTTCCTCATGTGAAATTAAAAGTATGTTTGTAGCCTACGCACTTATAAAATGGCTGTTGAAACTGTGACACATATTTCTCAGTACATTAGAAGTCAGATAAATGTGTTGAGACGTAGGAAAGATGGGCAAACTCTCGTTGGTCTTGGCTTTCTACACACTATTATAAGGTTAGTCGATGTCAGACATTCAATAGTCAGAGTAGGTTTGAGCTATGATCACTTATCATGCTGACAAACCTGATGGTCTCTGTGAACCTATCTGAACAGGTTTAGACTGGTCATCTATGATATGTAGGTTATATACAGAACATTCGAGGTATAGACCTTGATCTGCATATCACTAACAAACTACTATTATTCATTATAACCTAGTCTACTTTACATAATATAACATCTACATATCACTAACAACCCACTATTATACATTATAACCTAGTCTACTTTAAATAATATAACATCTACATATCACTAACAACCCACTACTATACATTATAACCTAGCCTACTTTACATAATATAACATCTAC